>NW_004086281.1:0-66436 GCF_000220395.1 Ichthyophthirius multifiliis | reverse complement strand
GCCAACCCCATGGCCCCCCAACCCCAACCCCAACCCCAACCCCAACCCCAACCCCAACCCCAACCCCAACCCCAACCCCAACCCCAAACTCAAACCCAAATTAATAATTAATCCCAATAAAATAAAAATTAAATTATTTAAAAAAAATAATAATTATAATAATTTATTAAAATATTGAATATTAATTAAAATTCATAAATAATAATTAAAAATATAATAAAATATTTAATAAATAAAAAAATTATTTAAAAATAATTAAATAAAAAAAAAAATTAAATAAATATAATCTATTTTTTAAAATATTTTTTTTTATTTATATAAATTTATATATAATTTACAAATATTTATAAAAATTAAAAAATATGTATTATAATATTATTTTAATTTATATAAAAAAAAATATTATAATTTTATATATTAATCATTAAAAATTATATAAAAATAATAACATAATTATCGATTTAACCTACAAAAAAATTTGTTAGTATTTCATTAAAGAAAATTCCTTTAATAATGAATTTTATTGCATATATTTTTTTTCTTTCAAATTTCCTTATAATTTTTTTTTTCTTCTAATAAAAATTAAAATAGTGAATTGACAATTGTGAAAAAATAATATTTTTTGACACACTGTTTAAAAATATTTAGCGAATTATATCTGCTGAAAAAAATGAGCGTACTTTCGGATTTTAATAGATTTTTTTTCGAAATTTTTATTTTCGTAGTACTAACCAAGACCCTTATTCAAATACTTTTTATAATATTTTTTATTATTAGATTAAATGAATTATTATTTTTTAATTTAAAGAATAATTGAATATTTTTTTAATTTTTGGGCTTTTTTATGGAGGAATGTATTTAGTTTTTAAACTTTATATAAATTTAATTTTTTATATATTTTTTCTTTGTAGGAAAAATATTAAAGATCTATAATAAATAAAATAATTTTATATTTATTTTTTAAAAAAATATATTTATTAAAATCATTTTACAATATAATAAATAAATTATATATTTATGTATTTAAAATATTAATAACAATTACTTTTAAATAAAAATAATTATATATATATATTTATCAATTAATTTAAATATATATTAATATTTTTCTTAAATAAAATATCTGTATTTTTTAATGATAATTTAATATTTTATTAATATATTAACAAAAAAAAACATATATTTTATAACTAAAATAAAATATTATTATATGTTTAAAATTAAATACATTAATTAATGAAGATTAATTAAGTTTATATAATTTAAAAATATGTATATATGTAAAAATTTTTAGCTTTTTATGTATATAATATTTAAAACTTTTTAGTTAATAAAATGCGAAAAATTGATATTTAAGTATAATTAAAATTAGTTGAACTATTTTTAATAATTTAATATAAAAAACTATGTAAATTTATTTATATTATTTTTCATTTTTAATTATTTTTTATTAAATATATATATTTGAATTCAAAAACAAATCAAGTATATTATAAATGATAAGTAATTTTCTAATATAAATTAATTTTAAATCAGAAATATAGTCTTTGCATTTTCATATTAATTTAAAATATATTATATAAAATTGAATTATTATTAAAATAATATAATATATTATTTTTTATTTTCATATTATTAAATAATAAATTTATATATATAATTATTTTTAAATTTTAAACTATTTTATTAAAATTACAAAATAATTCATAATTTTTTTTTAAATTTCATTTAAAATTCTATAAATTTAATCCATTAATATTACTAAATTAGTAACTTTGCTATTACGGTTATTAGTATTAATCCTATTATTACAATTGTCCTTAAAATTATGTCTATATTTATGCATTTTATTACAACAATTATTAATTTTTAATAAAGTTTTATTATTATAAAAATTTTATTTATTAATTATTTTATTATTATATTTGCTTTTGATTTTCTAATTACTGATTATTAATAATTTAATTAATTTCATAAATTATGCTATTAGCCTCATCTCTTTTTAAATATAAAAATTTATTGAAATTATAAATAAATAAAAAAAACCTTTCTGGCCCATTAATATCTTGTAATCTTCGAGCATAATGTAAAGCCTTCTCAATATTCATTTTTTTTTTAAAATGTGTAGCCAATAAAATAAGACATTCTCCCATTTCTTTATCAACAGTTTGCTCTTCATCTTTTCTTTTTAAATTTTCTTCAAAACATTAAATAGCCTTTTCTTCAAATCCCATCAACTAATATAATTTTCCCATTTAAAATAACGCTATCCCTTCTTTATCTTTTCCACATTCAGCCCTTTCATAACAACGAGTAGCTTCGTTTGCTTTTCCCAATTTTTCATAACAAGTTCCCATTGCATTCCACATTCTTGAATCTTTAGGTCTAAAATATATATATAATATTTAAAAATAAAAAAAAAATACCTCGACATAACAGCTCTTGTGAAATAATATAATGCATAATGATTCATTGTTTATAACTCATATGTTTATCCCAAACCATACCACGCTCTAAAATCTTTAGGATCTATTTCAACTGCATTTCTATATGCCTCGATTGCTCCTGCTATATTTTTCATTTCTAAATACTCATGCCCCATTAAGGTCCATGCAGCTAAACAATTACGATCTAATCTTAAAGCTTTTCTAAAATAATTTACTGCTTTTAAATGTTCTCCCATTAATGAATAATAATTTCCTTTTTTTTAGTTAATTAATTGTTTTTAAATAAAGAATTACCTACTACACAACATGTTTCAGTTGCATACTTATTGTTATAAAAACATCTTAAAGCTAGATTAGCTAATTCTCCTTAATTTTCCTTTATATATAATATATTACTATAAGTATCCATATTCTCATATCTGAAAGGGTCAATTTCAACTAACTTTTCAAACCATTCTAAAGATACATCAAAATCTATAGAAAATAAATATTTTAATTTTTTTTATATTTTTTACCTTAAGAATTATAAAAATAATGTGCAATTTAATTTATTAAGTAAGTAGATGTTTTAAAAAAGCACAATAGACCATAATTAATTTCAATACATATATTAGTTTTATGATTTTCTAAACAGAAACTACTATAGTAAAAGTTTTTCATCCAATGATCTTTAAACTCTAATAATTTAGAATCTTCTGATTAAATCAATTTACATAATTCAATCCAAGCAGACCAAAAGCAAGGAAAATCATTTAAAACTCCTAAAAATATTTCTTTAGCTTCTTCAATTCTTTCCTAGTCTTTTAGAACTAACCCATATAAATATCTATTTAGATCAGAAAGTTCATTTCTATTATATATTTCTTATAAGTCTCTTTGTATTAACTATAATTCTTAATTTATTACTCTTTTAGAGTTTTATTCTATTTAAAAATAAAATAAAAAAAAATAATACTACTTTTTTACCTTCTTCATACATTTCTTCTTCTTTTCTAATTTCTCCAGCCATGTATAATGAATAATAATATAAAAATATTGCAGATTAGTTTTTAGGATTATATATAAAATCTTTAAGTATATTAGCACATTTTTTGTATTCCCTCAAATCAAATAAATTTCTAGCAACTAAAATAGCATCAAACGTATCATCATATATTTCTTAATATTAAGTTTGAAATCTATAAGCTTAATTAGTATTATTTATTATAAAATTGCTTAACAATATATTTTCGTTTATATCGCTTTGTTTTGTTATCCCTAAAAGCAATTCACTTGCCCTTTTTTTAATTAATATTAAAAAATTATTATAATATTACCATTTTGCACTATTATATAATTTATGAGCCGCCAAATATTAACTTGCTTATCTTAATTCAGCTTTTAATGAATCTAAAGGGGGCATTTTTACAAATATTTTATCCTAATAACTCATATTAGCTGACTATTATTCAAAAAATATGCTTTAACTATTTTATATATTCATTAATTATTTATTTATTTTTTTAAATTTTTTGTAAGTATTTTTTTCTTATAATTTTAAAATAAATAAAAAAAATTAAAATATTATATTTTAATTAATTTGAAATAAACACATTAATTAAATTGAAACTTAAAAATGTATAAATATATTTATAAATAAATAATGATTTTTAAAAAAGTATTTATAAATACAAATCCAACTTTTCATCTTAAATTAATAATAAAAAATTAAATATATATATTATTAAAAAATCTTTCAACTCATTATGTTTGAATATTATTTATGTTTTTTTATTTATTTTTCTAAATTTCCAAGTTTTACAAACCATCACTTTAAAGTATTTATCGAGTTAATTCAGGGATATTCTAAACATCTGGTTTCCCAAAAGTTTCTTAAGAAAAAAATAATGAAACACAACTTAATATGCCTACTAGAGCTAAACTAATAATAGGATTAAAATCATTTTTATTTGACAAATCAATAATATACGGACTTACTACACCCCCTAAGAAAGAGAATCCTGTACTAAATCCATACCCTATAGCTTTAAGTGTAGTTGGATAAGCTTCTCCAATTTATATTAAAATAAAGCTTTTAATTAATAAAATAAAATAAAAAAAATTAAGTAAAAGTTACCTAAATGAAAAAGAAACTATGAATCTGGCAAAGCATGTAAAAATCATTTATAAATTTTTCTAATAACAATTTTTATCTAAGCAACTTAAAGGAACTTCAAATATACCACATAGAATAAGAAATATACTTGTTATCAAAATTGTTAATATTCCATATCTTTTCCTTTTAAATCTTTAACAAATATAATCTTGTTTTTTAGAAAAAAAATATATTGATTTATATTAAGTAAAAATTACTTGATAGAAAATATCCTAATAATTCCGAAATACCAACATAAAGACAATTTTCTTAGAATGTAAATCCTACACTATCTAAAGAAAGCTAGCTTCCATAATATAATGTATTTAAAAATAGCATAGCTAAAGTTAAAGGAATAACAATTTTTAATTATGATTTATAAATGAATAGATCAATATATGTATATTTCTTTGATAAATCTTTACCACTGTTTTCTTGTTAGGTACTTATTTCTCTAAGTTATATGCTTTACATATATTCACTTGTTTTATTTACTTATGATATTTTATTTAGCATTTGTATACATTTCTTAGTATCTTTTAAAATTAAAAACCTAAAAAATAATAATAAAAAAAATTAATTTATTTAATAAATAATATAACCTTGGCTAGTCATCAATAATAAAAAAACTGAAAGCACATAAAATTATAGAGGGAATACCCAAAAAATATAATATTTATTCTCTCCAATTTTTAGTAATCATAATAATAAGATATATTACTATTTATCCAAAACTACTAATAGCATAAGCTACAGTAATACCCATAACTCTATATGTAGCTTATTATTAAAAAAATACATAAGAATATTTTTAATTTAAATTTAATAATATTTTAAATAATAAAAAATAATTAATTAATATTCTAATTTTTTTTAAATAGAAAAAAATACCACTCAATTCATTTATTTAGACTAAAAATAAAACTAATAAAACATTCAGTCCTAATCCGACCCCAAAGCTACAAATAAATAAAAGGGATACATAAGTAGTAATAGAATAAATTATTGAAGATATAGATCCTATGATCCAAGCAGTAATAATAGACTTTTTTCTACTATAATTATCAGAAAAATAATTTATAAATAAAAGACCTATACCAGCTCCAACCATCGAAATAGATTATAAAGCGTTTCTTAAGTCTCTATTATCACAATATAGTCGAAACTCGACAGCAGCAGATTAATATATTGATCCTGATATAGTAGAACCTTCATTACATCCACTACTTTTTTTTTTTTTTAAATAATAAAATTTTTATAATTTACATCATCTTCTGTACAAATTTAGCCTTTTATGTCTAAAAATAAAGGAGGATATGTTGTTGAAGGCAAAAGAAAGAAATTAAAACTTAAACATATAAACATCAACCAAATAAAAAGAAGTTGTCTTTTTTAGTAATAAAAGTTATCTCCAATATTATTCATAACCTAATTTTTAATAAAATAAACAAATTTTTAAAATTTAGATAATAATTACCTCTTCTAAATCAATTATTCTGTTTTCTTTTGTTTAAAATATTAATTAGCTCTAATCCATTTTTATTTAATTATTTATTAAATTTATTTGGATATTTATTATTAATAAGAATTATTTAAAATTTATATATTATAATAAAAATGACTAAAATTATGGTTACAATATAATTAATTGTAAAAAAATTAAAATTAACAAATAACTTCATACATTAAGCTTGATTATTATAAACTAAATTTAATTATATAGAATTTATATTATTATATATAAAAATTCATATTATTTATTCTTGTGTAAATAAACTTTAAAATTTAAATTTCAAATTTTATTATAAAATATATTAAAAATAAAATTATTAATAATTAATTATCTTTTATTTGCAAAATATTAAATTATGATAAATTTAAAATAATATATAATATTTATAAAATTAATATTACATATTAAATAAATATAGCTTGCATAAATAATAATTTTTATTTATAAATATATTTATTATCTTATTTTTTTAATTATTAAATATTTTATTTTATTAAATTTTTTGTTTATTAATATTTTTTTATCTAAATATAAATATTTTTAACCCAATGTAAAATCCTGAAATTAAAAAAAGAAATTTTTATGAAAACCTTACAGATTTCATATTTAAGCTCTTTATAGATTATAATATAACAGATTAAAGAGAAAAACTACGATTAGTTATGACAAATGAAATTTATTTAAAACCAAATCATGAAAAAAGTTGTTTTTTCCCAAATTTTAAAGACGAATAAGACGCTAAACAATTATTTAAAAGTAATTTATAACTTTTATTTAAAAAATTAAACACATAAGAATATTTGTACAAAGATACTATATTTAAATTAGGTGATTCAATATACTTTATGCCAGGTATTAATAATATAAAAAATATTAGTATTTTTATTATTTTTAGTCGAAGAAATCAAAAATAACTTACCATCTATTTTCAAATGAAAAACATAAAAATGCTTTAATTATATATAAATTCTATTAATAATTAGAATTATATAAAAAATTTATGTATAAAATTTTATAATAAAATAATTAAAAAAGCTTTTAGTAAATAAAATTAAAAGCTTTATAATTTTTAGAGATTATTTTAATTTATAAATTAATATTATAAAGTATATAAAAAATTAATATTAAATAAAATATATTTTTATTTATATCAAATAATCTCAAAAATTTATTTTTCTAATTTAATTTGTATCTTTTATATGTATATATTATCATAATATATATATTCTTATTTTTAAATTTATCTAAATAAAATTAAATATTTTATAAAAAATAATATTATATATATATAAAAATAAGATAAAAAATAATTCAAATTTGTATGTACTTTTAAGTCTGAAGAACTATTTAGAGGTTTAACTTTAGTCATAGTTATATAAATTTACACATGGCGACATACTTAATAACATGGAAGTACCGAAACATATAAAAATAAATAAATAAATCAACATATGTATTATCATCGGTTTATTTTCGCCATCATAATTTGAAATTACAATTTTGTAAATAAATTCTTAGATATTAAGATTTTAAATGTTTAGTCCTGTTATAATTCAATCGCAAATATATTTATCCCATATTATAATCCATAATATTATTTATTGTGCTTAAAATAACTTCTTATTCATTTCCTAAATTATAAAAATAATTGTATATATTTAATTTTTATGTACTAGCTTCTCATGAAAAATCTTAATTTTCTTAGCTATTACAAACATATAAGTAATAAAAATCTGAATCTATAATTGCCGTGTTTTATATCATTAAATCAACCAATAATTTTTCTATACATTATTATTTATTTTTTAAGTTATATATTCTTTATTCATTTTATTAGTTCCTACTATTACTTTATATAAATTATCAGATTATTATTTTAGAACATCAATTTTTTATATTTATTGATTATTATTAATTTAGATTGTTATAACTAGATAATTTATAGTTTTTTATTACTGTTATTTTAATTGTATATTAATGATTTATTAAAAATTAAAAGTATTCATATTTCATTATATTTTATTAACTGAAATTATATAGATTATTTGCTATTATCATATTTATTTCGTTATTTTAGTAATGAATCTATATTATTTCAATTAATTGTATTATCATATTTTTTTTTTTATTATTCTCGAATTTAGTCTTTAATATTTTATCTTTCTTATATTCATATAGATACAATATCATCATCTTTTAATTAATCATAGATTATTTTTTTTTATTCCCAAATTTATTTCCTATAATTGATTTTATTTAAGCATATTAATCTACTTTGTTACAAAATTAATTATTTACTTTAGATGTAAAGTTATTTATTTATGTTTTATATTTTTCCTATATTAAATTTAAGTTAATTTGTTTATTTTATAATTTAGATAAATTCACTTTCATTAATTAGTTTTTATTATATAGTTATTAATTATTCTATATATGTATTTTTTTAAATTTCTAAAAAGGAAAATTATATTTTATTTAAAAAAAAATTATATTTACTTAATTTTTTTTATTACTGTAATTTAGTAAATCTATTATAAATTATTAATTGCATGTCAAACTATTTCTTCTCTATATTTTATTATTTTTTCTAAATTTTTATTAACAATAAGATTATTAGATCATTTTCTTTATAAAGGTATTTATGCTTATATTTTAAGCACAGCTTTATCAAAATTATTAATATACTTAAGAATTACTTCTAGTTTACTATAATATTTATTTAAAAAGATGGGACTCATCATCCACTTTTTAGTATAATTTTTTTAATTGCTTTTAAAGATATTCATTAATTTAGTATATCTATATTGATATTTATATATAGAACACTTACCTTTTTTTCTAATATTATGACATTAAGTGATATGAAATTCTTTTTTTTTAGTTTTCTTAATCCATCTACTCAATATTAATATTTTTTATTTACTATTTTTGGTTTATAAATATTAGAAATTTTTTTTATTTTTTTCCAATATTTATTTAAGAAAAAAATAATAATTTAATAATAAATAAAAAATGAATAACATAAAATTAATTGTAATAGGAATAACAACTTTTTATCTTTTCAATTAATTAGATGATATAAAAAAATAATTTTAAATTAATATGTGTGCTTAACTATTAATATTTATACCCGTAGCTTGTATACCAGCTTTTATATTTAAACGTATGTGGTTTGTAGATATAGCATGGCCAATGGGTTTAGCAACTATTGGCTTGTAAGTTTTATTAAATTTTGAAAAAGCAAATACAACGCGTCAAGTAATGATAGGAATATGCTATTTATTTTAAGGGGGTAGAATGTTTTTAGGAGCACTTAATTTTATCTTAAAAGGTGTTTGGTCAGTGAAAAAACCTGATTTACCCAGATATTAATATGCAGTACAGAAATTTTAAGAAAAAAATATGAATGTCACTTTTTGGTGCTAAATTGATATTTTAATTCAATGTTATGCAAACATAATTTCTTTGGCTTTACCTGCTCTTATAATAGGCCTAAATAAAAATGAAAATATACACCTATTAGAATATATTGGTATGATGCTTTGGTTCTTGTTTTTGTATTTAGAAAATAAAGCAGATTTTTAAAAAATATAATGGCAAAAAAATACTTCTCTGTAAGAAAGATAAACTTTAGTTTGTGATTAAGGATTTTGGAAATGGTGCAGACACCCAAATTATTTTTTCGAATGGATGGTTTGGAATACATTAGTTTTTCTATCTTATGTAAATTTGATAGAATAGAAATAGTTTAACTATACATAAAAATTCTTGTTAGCTGTACTTTTATTACAAATTCCTTTTTTAATGTATAATTGCCTTGTTTATTGGACTGGTGCAAAACCTTCTGAATATTTTTCTGCTAAAAAAAGACCAGCATATTCTTAATATTAAAAAAATACGCCTATGTTCTTTCCCCGATAAATTGCTCAGTTTTTTGATAACAATTATAAAACACAATAAAAAAGGTGTTGATAATTATATATTTTTTAAAAATAATTAATTATTAATAATAAATAATTAATTATTAATAATAAATAATAAAACATTTAAATATTAATTTTGCAAAAAACACAAATTATATATTTTTTTATTTTATATATACTATTTGATTTTTCAGCATACATATTTGCATTCATCCTCAATTTTAGTTATTAAACCATTTTCTTTTTTATTAGGATTTATAGTAACATAAATTTATTTGTTTTATACTTTTATTGTGCTATTATTAAGCGGATCATAAGTAGGAGTTTATCCATATTTATTATTCAATATAATATATATTGAATTTAAATAAAATATACATAATAACTAAATCAATATAGATATTCCAGTCGAATAAACATAAATTTACATAAATAAAAAATAATTTTAAAAATTGCCTTTAAAGTCACTTTCATAATTAACATCTTTCTAATTTAAATACTTATATTTTGGGTTAACTGAACGAAAATCTAAGTAATTATTTGAATTGTAAATATAATATTCAATTTTTGTAAAATTAAGGAATGTTAAAACGAAGTTTATGACAAAAAGAATTGTAAAAGTAATTCTCAAAATTATTGACTTATTAAAATATAATATTATACAAAAAAAAAATTGAAAAATTTCAAATAACTGCTTATAGTACAACCAAAAGTCGATGTAATAATATTTCCAGCAGCTACTAACTATATAAGCAAAATCGTTTTTTATTTGTTTTTCCTTAACTAAGTTGTAAATCTTGAATTCGTAACTAAATAATAATGAAAATATTATGATAGTGAATATTCCAGTTAATAAAATAGTTGTAACGCAAACATACCATAATATTGTATCAGAATTATTACTTATATATTTAGATTCTACATAATGATCTTATTATAATTATTAGTTTATGTTTTTATTTAATAATTATTCGTACTTCAATATTTCATCATTTTTATGAGGACTTATATGATTTTGTGAATTATTGTCACTTATAGCGTTTTTTGAATGTACATCTTATTCTATCGAATTTGCGTCTTTTTTTACAGATTTTTAATTTTAAACGTTTTGATTTTGCATAAAGGTTTATTTAAAGTTTTATATATTATATATTAATTTTATATTTTTTACAAAAAAAGAATAAAATAATTTTATATTAAAATTAAAAAAAAGTTATAAAATTTAATTTTGAGTAATTTATTTTTTATTTTATAACATTTACTGAATATGAAAATAAAATTAACATGAAATAATTATATATTCCATAAATGTATGTAATATATTTTTTAAAAATATTTGCAAATTAATTCACAAATATTTACACAAATATATATTAATTTTGGCTAGTTCCGTAATCTCACAAATCATAGACATATAGTCTCTTAGTGAGTACACTTTACAGCCTTATTTAATTTTTTTTTTTAATATTTTTTCTTATTAATATATTATTATAATTTTTCATATTATTTTATTTATTTAAAGCAAAAGTTATGATAATAAATTTAAAATATCTATATATTAATTTTATACTATTAAATATATTAGGTATAAAAATAATTTTATTTAAAATTAAATTTTTATTTTATTTACGAATTTGTTAATTTTAATTTTATGCTTATTTTTTATTTAAGTATATAAATTTAATTTTTTAAAAAAATGAAAAAAAGCTTTGTTCGCTTCGATAGTTTCAAGTATATTATCTTGAGTTATCACCTAAAACAAAGCAAAATTAAAATAATGTTTTTCGAACATCAAGTTACACAAAATTGTAATTTGATTTTGCAAAATTCATACAAACGATTTTATTTTTTAAAATAAATGAAAATAACTTTTTTTATAAAAACTATAACAAAATATAAATATAATAAAGAATAATTAAATTCAATATTATTTTTCATTTGTGTTTGTTCTTCTGATATATTTTTGTGCAAATTTCGGCCGAAGGAAATTATTATTTATTTTATTTTAATAAATATAATTCTTCATTATGTTATTTCCAATACAAATTAATTTCTTAAAATTTATTACCATAATCTCCATTAAAACAACCAATAACCCAAGCTAAATTTTCTTCTTTAAAAACTTAAAAATCATTAGAATCAGGAATAAAGCTTTGATAAACAGGAAAACTTAAGTTTTAAGTAAAAATTGAAACTTTAGCACCCGAATGTAACATAATCTCATTGTAATTAATTTTTCCTGCTTTAATCAACGTTTCATATTCTTTTTAATTAAGGTTTTGCTTTACAAAAAATAAATAATTATTTGAACTTAAATTATTTATAAGAATACTTTCTACTTTTTGTTGTTTTGAACTTTCTAAAATTTAAGTTGGACATTAATGATTGAAAAATCCGGTAATACAATCTAAATTTGATCCATAATTAAAATTGGAGAAAATATTTAATTTCGCAAATTCACTTTTCCATTAAATGATTACTCTTATTTAATTTTTGTTTAGCATTTTGTTCAAATAAATTTCCAATATTTCTTATTAATTCGCTTTTAAAGCAACCTATTCACAAGAATAATTAAAGCCTTTACTTTTTATGAAAATCGTATAAGAACTAACTTATAGATTACTTATTGTAAAAAAATCCTTTTAAAAGCCTTTATATTATAAATCAGGTTTTATATCTTGCTAAATGCATTATTTTAAATCTTAGTATAAAAAAATTTCGATTTATTAATATGTAATTAAAGCATTTGTATGTAAATCAATTATTTTTAATTTTAAGTCCTGAAATTTCAAACTTTATACGGGTTTATTTTCAAATTAAGGAGTTTTAAAAAATCTACTTTTTTTAAGCTATTTTTATTCAATATTATTTACTCTTACAACTAAATTATCTTATTTTTAAAAAAAACTTTTATAATATGTAATATAAAAATAATTTACAATTTTGTTATATGTCTTATGTATTTAAACATACATGATAAATAAATAGCTCTTTTATATTTTCTATGTTACCTTTAGCAGCTAAAAATTATTAATTTTTTTCTAAGCTTTCCTGGAGAAACAATTAAGAAAAATTTTTGTCGTAAATTTTTATATGTGGATCATTAAAAGAGGATAATATTTTAATATCAAGAAAATTAGATATAACAATAACTAAAATTTCTTAATTTTAAGTATAATCAATATTTTAGAAAGAATCCAAATATTATTTTTAGTAATAAAAATCAAACTTTTGTTGACATTCATTATTTTCCTGTACTTATGCATTAGTATATATTTTATATTAAGGAGAGTTTTCATTTGGCATTTTTAAGTCTTTTTCTTCTATTTATTATTTTAAAATATTATGATTATTCTTACTAACCATTTACGAGTAAATAATTATAAACAATAATATTAATAAGAAAATAAAAAAAGTTATTTTTTCTCCCTTTTTGCTTAAAATTTCTTCACATTCATCAAGTTTATTTGAAACATAATTATAAGACAAAACAATTAAAAAAAAAATATTTAAAATTAAAAATAGATATAGATTTCCTTTTAAATATTCAACTTCAGTAAATGCTGTTGCAGCTAAGGCGCAACAATTAATATTTAAGCATTTTAACTAATTGATTTTTTCAATATTCAATTTTCCTTCATCAATTTCCCATTAAATTTATTGATTTTCTCTTAAACAATCAGGGAAAATTTATGTTTCTTACTACTCTACATATTTATTAGGACAACCTAATTATTTTAAATAATCTTAATGGATAAACTAAATCTAATTTGTGCAATCATTTTAAAATTATTTCTCTATTTCCTAACCTTTTCTATAAAAGCTTCCGTTAACAGAAATTAAAAAAAATGTAACAATTAAAAATAAAGTACCAATTATAGCAAATCCTTTTTACCATGCAAAATAATTAGAAAGTATTAATAAAATTAACAAAATAATTAAAAAGATAAACATAAAAGCAGTTTAACTTTCAAAAAATCCTATTAACAAATAAATACAAGTTGCTAATCCTGATATTGAAGATGTATATATATAAAATTTAATTATATATTTATAATATGAGAAACTAAAAATGGAATAAAAGACTCCAAACAAAATAAAAAAGTCTAAAATATTCAAAAAAAATTAAAATTTCCGCAAAAATTCATGTGTTTGTAATTCGTTTGCTACAAAATAATTTTCTCCTTTAAAAATAAGCGAAATTGCTAAAATTGGTAAAATAAATACACAAAACTGTTACAAATAAAAGATAAGTAAATTTATTTTGGTTTCATTTTCAATAATTTTAAAGTTATATGTTATTTTTATTATCAATCCAGATGATATTTAGTAAAAATAAAAAATAAAAGCTAAAAAGTTAAGAGAAGATAGTTGAAATGCTAAATTCGTAATCGAAATAACAAATAAAATAAATCCAAACATAATTTGTAATAAAACTAATTTATTAAAAACTAATTGTATATTTTCATTATCGAATTAATACTTTTTTTAAATTTCAGATTATTACTGTACTTCTAATATTTCTAATTTTCTTGAAGAATAACCGAATATTTACATTATCTAATTTATAATTATTTTTTTATATTTTATTAATGTTTTCTTTTTTTTTTAATTGAATTATTTGTTATTTTATTAATGAAAAATAAAATAAATTTTATTTTAAAAAAAAGAAAACTGATGTATGTATATACATATAAAAAACAAATTATTATTAAATATATAATTTTACAAATTCACTTTAACTTTTATAAATTAATATTCAATCATTTTTTGTAAAAAACTATTAATATTCCGGATATATATAAATAAACTTTTCTTACATTAGAACTTCAAATTTAGATAAAATCGGATCATTTTCTTCTTAGTAGATAAACATTTTTTCTTTTAGAAAAGTCAAAATATTAATTTTAATATCTTTGTCAAAATCATAATCATTATGTGTCATATTATTTTAATAAAATTAAGTTACTCTATTATTAACTTTATCTGCTAAATAATGAGCATGCTTAACTGGAACTAATTTATCATTTTTTCCATGAATAATTAATATAGGACATAATATTTTATCAATTAAATCAATATTTTGAAATCCATTTTGAACTATTTTACTAATAAAACTTCCTACAAATTTTTTAGCTACATCTCTTAATGAAGTAAATGCAGAAATCAACATTAACCCCCTAACTTAATATTTTGAAGCAAGTAAACATGCTGGACCGCTTCCCATAGATCTTCCTTTTAAAATAATTTGAATTTATTAGATTATAATATTATATAATTTTTATAATATTTAAATATTTTATCATACATTAATTTTTGTAAGATAATTAATACCTAACAAAATTATATTTTATTTAGGAGTTTTTAATACCTCATTAATATAAATAAGAACTATTTCTGAATCATATTCTATTTATTTAACACTTGAATCAGTTTATTGATAAAGTCCATATCCTCCATATTCAGTAAGTAAAATGTTACATTTTGCTTCATTTCTTAAATCATATAAAAAGTCATAAGACGTTCCAAGGTCTTCTGCATTGCCATGAAAATAAACTATATAATATTTCGATATATTTTATTAATTTAAAATATAAGGCATTAATAAACATGGAATTCTTGTGCTTTTATTTTTTTTAATATCATTTGAAGGAATCTCAAAATACCTGTCAGTGCCTTTAAACTCTTTTGATGTATATGTAGGTGATGGAGGACGGAAAAATATTTTATTAAATTACATTTTTATTAATTTGAATTTTAGATTTTGTAAATATTATTTTTAATAAAAATAAAAATATTAATTATTTAAATTAATTTATTAATAATTTTATGTTTTATTTATATTATATTATTTGAAAACAAAAATTTTTAACAAAATACAAAAATTTTTAACAAAATACAAAAAATTAAACTAAATAAAATTAAATTAAATTAAATTAAATTAAATTAAATTAAATTAAATTAAATTTAATTAAATTAAATAAATTAAATAAATTTATTATACAATATTTGTTATTAAGATAAACTTATATTAGATTGTTTTTTATATTATAAAAACACAATATATTATATTATTATAAATAACTATTAATATATTATATTTATTTATAATTATAATTTTCATATGATACTTAAATTTTATTGTAAAATTTTAAGAAATATATTAAAAAAAGATAAAATTTTAATTAAATTTGTATTTTCTTATAATGTCTGAAAATACATCATTTATCAAATTTCCTATATATAATTAAAGAGGAATAAAAGAATATTGTGAAATATGTGAATAAAAATTTAAAAATATCATATTATAGGAATATTAATGCAAAAGATGTATCCGTGCAGTTTGTAGTAAATGCTCGGAAAAAGCTTGCACAATAGTAATTAAAAGTTTTCATGTAGTTATCTAATCTAAGCATAGATGTTGTAATATTTGTAAAGAATAATAAGTTTTTATAATCAAATTAATTAGAAACAATAGTGTTTAATTTATTATTATTTCAAAAATTATTAATATATTTTAAAATATAATTAATATTATATATTAATTTTTTAATATTATTTATAATTTTAGATTTAATTTAATCATGATAGCAAGATAGGTGAATAATGGCTTAAAAAATTAGGAATATATAACAAAGATTAGTCTTTAAATGAATATAATAGTTTATTAAACGAAATATAAAAACTTTAAAATTTATAAACATAAAATAAAAATAATATTTAAGATATTATGAATATATTAACTAATAAGAAAAAAATAATTGAGATTATAAAAAGTATTGAAAACTCTTGTAATTATTCGTTAAAAGAATTCATTTATTATTGTAAAATTATGGATAATTATTCAGAATTAGTATTTTAACTTATTATGGCATTTTTTCTTAAAAATCAAAATATAAAATATAATGATGATATCTTGCATGTAGCTTTGTTTTGCCTATGTTTATTTGAACAGGACTCTGCATTTTGGTTTATGAATTATATTTATTGTTAAAAAGAATAAATAGAAAATCAAATAAAAAGTTACTATTTAGTTATTAAACATTTGTAATTGAATTCTTTGATTGATAAAATAATTCTCATTCATTATGTTAAAGGAAACCTAGAAAGAAATATTAATTAATTTGGAATAAATATTTTTAATATTTAAACTTTATATTTAATCTGGGATGAATTAATTAACCATGGATAATAATTTAGTTTAAATAATTTAATATTTTATATAATGGATTGCTACATTTAATAATAATAATAAATAAGAGAAAGCAATTTAAATCATTAAATAATAGAATAAAATATTATAAAATATGTAGAATTTAAATATTTTTAATAAAAAAATATACAATAATATTCGGTTATTTTTCACGAAAATTATAGACAGCACCTTGAAAAAAAATAATATTAATGCAAATAATGTGAAATATATTAAACAAAAATAAATTAATTAAACACAAAAATTAATGAAATGGAATAATTTATTAATTCTTTAAATTAAAAGAATGAAAATCATCTATAAACTATTCAAGAACAAACAAAATAAATTAAATAAATATAAGAATAAAAAAATTAAGAGAACGAATAATATTAAACGTTTCAAACGATAAATTAATAAAATATTTAAAAAATTTTAAATTAGGAAACAGAATTAACATAGTTAAAAACACAAATTTAATAAATGTAGAATTCATATTCTAGAATGTAAGATGAAATTTAATGTTTAGAGAATCTTAATAAATATCTTTAAAATAAAATTAAGAAATTTAAAAAATAAGAAAATTCTTCTAATTTTAATAGTTTTTCACATTCTGAATAGGTTATTAATTAAAGTTAATAATAACAAGATAAAAATTATTAGAATTAAAATTAATATATTGATGTCAATTAAATAAATCATTAAGATAATTAAAAAAAAATACCTAAAACCATATTAGTATTGATAATTTCTAAAAAACACAAAATGAAAAAAAAAATGAAAATATTATAAAAGTTAATTCGTTATCAAAAAAATAATAAAATGTCAAAAAAGAAAATAATATTAGGGTTGAAGATATTAAAAATGTTGAAAATATAATACCGATTGAATAATAAAATAACGTTCAAACTAAATAAAAATTATAATATATTTAAGATAAATAAGTTTAAACTATTATTTAAGGATTTTAGTTAGGCGATGCTTAAATTATAGAATAAGAAAAATAAAAACAAATATAAAAATATTAAGATCTTAAAAATTAATTTAAAAAACTAAAAATTGAATTTGAATAATAAAAAAGAATTATAAATAAAATCTAAAATTTAAAAGAAGAATAAAACACATTTTAAGATCATTATTTTATTTTAATGTAAAATGAAAGTGATCCTGAAAAAATTAAATTAATAAATTTTATGTATTAAAAGTTAAATGATTGTTTACATGATTTATTCATTAAAAATTTAGAAATAAAGTTAAAAAGAGATGATAATAATGAATTATAAAAATAATATAATATTATTTATAATGATAATTGTTCATATTTGAAGAAGATTGAATAATTAATATAAACTTTAGTAATTAAGGAAGACTAAATTGAAGATTTAGCAGTTTAATATTAAAATGCAGGCGATTATAGAATTTAAGAATTTATTTAATTCATAGAATAAAATAAAAATCCAGACTCAAATTAAAATTAAGATATATTCCTTAAAATTAATGAAATAAAATAGAAGGCTCTTAAATTTTTAAATTAAAAAAAATTTAAAAAATTAAGAAAAATAAAATCAAATAACATTAATGAAGTAAAACTAGTTTGAAAAAATTGAATTAAAAGTATTTAAACTTATTAAATATCAATAACTTTTTTTTAAATTAAACAGATATTTTTATAAAATCTTGCTCAATATTATCTTTATTTTAAATAAATAAAAAAAAAAATTATAAATAATATATTTATTTATAATAATTAAATATATTTAATAAAAATATAATACATATTTCAATTAATTTAATATAATAAAAATATAATTACTAAAAAAAATATAAATATTAATATAGTAATAAATATATCTATTTTATAATTTATTATTACTTTTTATTAAGTATTTAATTAAATAACTAAAAAATATTTAATATTAAAATTATTATTTACCAAATAAAAAGTATTAATATGTTTTATGGGTAATTTCAAATTATATTTAACTTTGTTTTTTATTTATGTCCATAAATTTTTATAAATTAAAATCAAGATCCTTTTGGAACAATTTCGGTTATGCTAATTGTTAAAATTTGTAAAATATATTAAAGTAAGAAAAATTAACAGTTGAATAACTTTTAGACACCGAAAATATTATTAATGAAATAAAATAAAACTCTGGATAATTTATATTATTGTAAAAATATATTTAAAATATTAATATTTCATTAATTAATAATTTTTTCTTTTTTTTTGAAGTTTATAATACAATAACCAATTTTTGTAATAAATTATTGATTATGTAGTAAAAGTACCTTCAAGAGATTGTAATGACGATAAAAAGATTTATAAGTATCCTTTTATATCAAGCGAAATACTTGGGTAATAATTAAAAGGAATTGAAAATTTATTTTTTGATATAAGTGACATTGATATTGATTAAAAAGTTTAAAAAAATTACATGAATTTAATTTTTTTTTTTTAATTATTAAGGAATTAGCTCAAACTTAAATTAAAAATAAACAAGATGAAAATAAATAAAATTATAAAAACAGACGTGCTAGTAGATACAATAGTCCTTAATAATGTTATAAAGATAATCTAATTAAAGATTTAAAAATTAGTCCTAAAATAATTATAAGTGGAAAAGAATATATATAGTAATTACTTAGTTTTTTAGATACAGATAATGAATTAAACGACACTTCGGCAGGTTATTTTAATAAAGCTATGAATAATATACTTACTGCAAACGGACATGTAAAAATCATTTTTATTAATAAAGCAAAAATAATGAATTAATTATTTTTCAAATATAATTAAAAGATTTTTAAATTTATTGGAGAGAATTTAAATTTTTTACAAAATTTAGTAAAGCACATAAAAAATAAAAGTATTTCTGAAATACTTCTAAAACTTTTGATTAATGTAGGAACTGATTCTAATAATGAAATAGACGAATTTAAAGTATATTTTATTTATATTTTATATTATTTTTTAAAAAAGGAATATAGAATATTTATTTTAGATTAATTACATTAAAAATTAAAAAATATAAATGAATTAGATGGAGTAGAAAAAGAAAATATATGCTTTATAATTAGCGAAATATTTTAATAGCATCTAAATAATAATAATAATAATATATGCATTTAAACTTGTTTAATTTTTTTATTAAATGATGAATGTATAAAAATTTATTTTTAAGGAGTTTTAGAAAGTAAATATTTGACTTGTGAAGCTAATAATCTTTTATAAGTATTATATTATTATTGTAATAAATAAAAAATCATAAAACATAAATTATCTGAAGAGCATGATGCTAAGCTTGATAATGAAAAATTAGTAATGCCTGCTTAAAATTTATTTTTTGAAAATCTTTCTAAATTAATAGATATTATTTAAGTTAAACAGGAAAACTATGGTCATTAAACCACTTATGGTGACTAAATAATACCTTTTAGTATAGGAAAGTTAAAAATAATTGAATTAATTTCTTAAATAATGAAAACTGAAAATATAACTTTTATTGAAAAAATTGTTTAGAATAATATCTTTCAAATAATTTTAGTAATTAAAATTACTTTATTAATATATATATCACTTTTTTTTTTTCTTTTTTTGAAAGGAATTAATGTTAAAATATCCTTGGAATAATTTATTACATTGCTTTGCAGATAAAATTATAACTGATGGATTAAATATTATTTATGAGCACAAATCAGATATTGTAAAAAAATATATGTTCGAAAAATTCAATATACTGGACTTTATATCATAAAACTCTTAAGATGAATTTTGTAAAGGATAAGCTATGAAAAATAGTATTAGAAAAGGTTATATTGGGTTTTTGACTAATTTAGCTAGAAAATTATAAGATAATTCTAATTAAGAAATAGAAAATTATAAAAAATAAAATAAAAACTGGAGTATATATTTAAATGAAAAGTTTTTTAAAATACAAACTATTGAAGATTAATAACTTGGAGGATCTGATCCTAAAAAAATGAAAGAAAATGATTAATTTAATGAACATAAATTAGAAATTGATATATAAAAAATATATGATGTTATTTTTTATTCAAAAAAATAACACTTTTTTAATTTTTTTTAAAAAATAATAGAATTTTAGCACTTATTTTCAATAGTAAAACAAAGCTGAAATTAATGAAATTGAAGAGAATGATTTAGATAGTGATGATTAAGAAGCTGAGGAAAAATTTTAATAAATTACGTATTTTTTTTAAAAATTATTTTATTTGGATAATTTATATATATTTTAAAATTATAGAGACTATGATTAGGAGATTTAAAGTGAATGTTTGGTATTTAACTTTTGGAGGATTAATTAAAATCATTCTGAAGATAATTAGATTTAATTTTTATGATTTAATATTTATTAAAGCCAAAAAACTTTAGTATAAAAATATATTTATAAAACAATTTCAAATTCAAAATGTATTCAAACAGAGTGTTATATTACTTTAAATGATGTTTTTTATTTTTTCTGTATTTTTTTCAAAATAAAACTTAAAATAAAAAAGTCAGTCACCTCTATTTTGTTGATTAAGTTTTTTTTTTTAAAAAAAAAAAAAACAGAACAAATAAAAAAACATCAAAATAATTAATATTATTTGTAATTTTATTTTTTTTCATTTTTTTTAAAAAAGCTAAGAGCATTATTTTATAATATATTTATGTAATATTTTTTTTATAAAAAAAATAAATTTTGGAGAAAATTTATTATAAATATTATAGTTTATTTAAATAAAAAAAATCTAATAAATATTTTTTTTTTTTTTTTTTTTTTAAATAATTTTAAAGTAAGAAAATGCTAATGAAATTATCAGAGACATATAAAAGTAAAACAATCGAATTAGTTTAAGAAAATACTGTAGTAGGTTATTAAGGTTGGTGCACTGTATTTTCAGAAATGCCAATATTTGAGGGTTTATATTATTGGGAAGTAGAAATATTACCACCAAAACTTCCTTTACCATTTAATGAAGTACAGCCACATGTTCGAATAGGAGTTGGCCTAAATAAATGCAATATGGAATTACCTTTAGGTGCAGAAGAAATTTCATATTGTTATAGAGATAGGGATGGGCACATATTAAATAATGGAGTTAGTTATGAATATGGAAATGGTTATAATATAGGAGATGTAATAGGCGTTTTAATGTATATGTCTCCACCAAAACCTAAAATTAAATATAAAGGAAAATTAGTTGCAGACAATAATAATGAAGTGAATGAAAACAGTTTAATTTACTTTTTTTTAAATGGAGTTTGCTAAGGAAAAGCGTTTGAAAATATTAAATAGGGTTTTTATTATGCAGGAGTATCTTTATATATGCATGCGAAAGTAAAATTTAATTTTGGTCCAGAATTTAAATATAATATAACATTGGAAGAATAAAATATTACTTTGGAAGATAAAGATGTGTTTATTAAATCTTATAACTAAATTGCAAATGAGAAAATACCATATAGTGATATTTCGTGATAACTATATAAAATTTCAATAAATAATTAATATTGGTTTATGTAAGAAAATTAATTCTTAGATTTATAATTTAAAGTTTTTTTTAAAAAAAATAAAATGTTTGATTATGTTAAAATAGTTCTTTTTTATATTGAGTCTCTATATTTTTAAAAAAATTATGTTTCTGTTTAAATTTAGTTGAATGTATATATTTTATATTATAAATATTTAAAATTTATTTAGTAAAATGTAAAAAAAATTATTTTTAAAACATTTTTAGTAAAATATCAATTGTTTTAATAAATAATTAATTATATTCGAAATTTAAAATATATTAAAAATAAAGTTGTATAAAAAACTAAATTAAATTTTTATTTATCTTTAATTAATAGTGATTATAAACATTGTTCATTTTTATTTTTAATAATATTAAAAAAAATAAATGAAAACATTTAAATTTTTGTAATAATTACTTTTTCTTAAAATTTTTTAAGTTATAAAAAAAAAAATGGGAATTTAAAAATATAAATTTGATTAAAGTTATCATTTCTTATGTGATAATTAAAAAATTATTGGTATCAATAGATAGAGTTATAACTTGCTTTTAACTAAAGAAACTTAGTTTTATAGCTTATTAAAAATATTAAAGCTAGTTAATGAAAACAATAAAACAAATAAATTCTAATTTACCTAAATGAATCTTAATATTAATTTATATTATGGGGATTGCTTAATACGTAGATTTTTAAAAAAAGGAAGTTTAATTACTAACTTAAATTTGTAATCTGATATTAAAACTATTAAAAGCTAAATACATTGATAAAATTTAGAGAAGGGTTAATTGTATGGTTTTAGCTCTTTATTGTATTAACATTGTATTAAACTATAAAACTTATTAAAGAAATAAAAAGACTTGGTTTAATTTCTATATTCACAACTTAATATAATACTCCAAATATTAATTTTCGACTTGAATCTACTTATAAAAAATATAATTAAATTAACTGTGGATTAGTTTAATGAATATAATTATAATTTAGAAGAACTCAATTTAAATAAATTAATTGAAAATTTATATTTATTTAATAATTATTTTTATATCTTATAAAAAATATTTACTTTCAAAATTTTTTATTTTTCTAATTTTTTAAATTATTAATATAAATTACAAAAATAAGATTTATAAGCAATTAAAATATTTTTCCATACTATATATATTTTTTTTTGAATTTTTAATTCATATTCATATTCATATTAAAAATTAAAATAATATTTTATTAATTAAACATACATTTCTAAAATATTTAATTTTAAAAATAAAATTATTATGAATTTTTTATTATATAGTAAAATAATATTTATTAATTAAATTAAATTAAAAAAAATTAAAATGACAGAAAGATATTGGCAAAGATATTAAAAATCATATTATTCAGATCCCTATAATAATAATTAATTATGGATTAATGTATAAAAAGATTTAGATAGAAAAAAGGATAAAAAGCACCATTTAGAACTATATAGTATATGCCGATCACCAAATGTGTATATTAATTAAATAAAAAGTTCTCCAAATATAACACATAATACGGTTGCTGAATTAGTAAAAATTTAAAATCCAAAAATTATTATTAAAATTTATTTTATTTTATTTAATTTAAGATATGTAGAGATTAAGCATGCGATTTATAGTATTGTATGAGTTTATAAGTCGTAGCAGCAGAAAATAGAAGGAGAAATATAGAGTATTTTCTAAAAAAAACATTTAAATTAGTATTAAATTAAATATTAATTTTAAGTATTTAAGGGTGTGAGACATAATATAAAACAATGAATTAATGTATTGATATAGAACTTAAAAGAATATAAGGCCTTGAATAATAATTAAGATAAGCTGTTTTAGGTGAAGAAAATATAAACGAGAAACCTATAATTCTAACAACTAGTGGAAACAAGTCTTAACCTATAGAAATTAAAATATGAAATTAAATAAAAATATATAAATAAATTATTTATTTGTAAAAAATCTTTATTAGTAAAGAAAAATATATTTTAATTTAATTTTTTTATTAAATGATTGATTTTTAATTTTGATTTTTTATATAATAAATAATTTAAATGATTTTTAAAAATATAATCAAATTAAATCATTGTCGGAAATTTCTTCAAATTATTAATTATAAGGATCAAAATCATTTTCATTACAAGCTAATAAAAATTTAAAAAAATATATTTATTTTATTTTTTACTTTAAATTCCTTCTTTAATTTTTTATATTAATCCAACAACTTATTCAAATTTTATTAAGTTTTTTCTTAAATATAGGGGATGCTCTTCAAATAATTTATTAGCAATTTTTACATTATCTTATATATTAATTAAATCATTTAATTCTATTATATATAATCTTTTTTTTTTGTATTTTTCATTCAGTTTATATACTAAACCAATTTAAGGAGGATTTATATTTAAAACCCATTTAGAAGGTACTATTTTAGTTGGAATAGACTAAGATAACATTTTTATTTTTATTTATTTTATAATTATATAAATAAAAATAAGTATAAAATTTAATTTTTATATTAAAATAAATTTAATATAAATTTTTTATTTTTTTATCATTAAATTTTTATTTATTATAATAATTATAAATATATTTGATGTCACTAAAATTCATCTATCTATCTTTTAGTTTCTTAAAAATATTAAAGTAACTCTTTTGCTTTCGTGTAATTTTCCTAAAATTATAAAATTTAATTAAATTTTATTATATTTATTTTAAAATTTATATTTACATCAAACTATTTTAAATAATAAATAAACAATTTTAATCAAATAAGCTTAAGTATATACTCTCTTTAATATAGAAATTTTATTTTTTGAACAATAAAATTTATATCTATTACTTGCTAGTTTATCATTAATTATTTTTTTATATAAGTTTTTTATATTATTTGTCTACAATCTATATAAGTATATAAATTTTCCAAAAGAAATATTTAATTTTAATTACATGCTTAAAAATATAAATACTATTAAATGAAATAATTTTATTTAATTTACTTTCTATTGTTATATTGATTATATTTAAAATTTAAAGATTTATTCTTAATATAATTAATACCCACTAAAAGAAATAAAAAATTAATTAAAATATATTTATTTTTACTAGCTGATAAAGTTATAGAAATTGAATATTTAAATCAGTTAATTTATAAATTACTTTCTATAAATAATTTGATATTTAATTTAATTTCATTATATTTTTGAGTTTACATCTCCCTTTAATAATAATTTAAACTTTAAAAATAGTTATTTGTTTATATTAAATACTTCTCCCTTTATAAAAATATTTTAAATTTAAAAAAAAATATTAAAATTAATTAATTACTATCTGTTTTTATTAATTTAATCTATAAAAAATTGATTAGATATTCATTACTTTCTTCATTATAATATTTATATATATATAAATATATATATATATAGATATATATATATATATATATATATATATATATTAATTTTTTTTTACGATCTAAATTTAATATTAATTTAATTTTTTTTCTTCTTATCTTATAAATTACTCTCTTATTTTTTTTATTTTAAAAATTAGAAGTTATATCTTTTTTTTACATTCTTTAAAAATTATATTTTTAAAATAATTTTAATTATTGATTATTACTTGCTATATTTATTTTTTTATTTCTTATATATCAATAATAATATTTACAAACTATTTGTATTTATTGATAATTTATTTTAATATTTTTTACTTCTGCAAGCTTTTTATAACAAATAATATATTTTAATTTTTATAAAATTATTTACCATTTTTATATCAATATTATTCTAAAATATATTCAATATTATTGAACCTTTTTTATAAATAAAAAATTATAAATTACGTAATTTGTATATCTTTATTTAAAATTCATTTCTTATAAATATTTATTGCATTATTCAACACATTTATTCATCAATTATTCTCTATATTCCTTTTATTTCTAAAATATGTAAATTTAATTTTTCATAATAATTAAAAAAAATAAAAAATACTTGTTTGTCCACTCTATTAATTGATTTACTTTTGTTGTTTGACTTTTATAATTATGTTGAATAATTTTCCATATGTTCTTAGTATGCTTATTTATTAGAATTTATTGATTTCAGAATTTACTCATCTCCAAAAATGTTTCCATTATTATTAACCTGATTATTTTAAACATTGCTATTGCTAATATTATTAATGGAATTCTCTTATGCATTTTTTTAATTTGCATTAGATTTAAGTCTTTTATCTTTAATGTTGTTTTATTACTTATGCCTATTATCATCATTAGGTGATTTTTTATGACTGCTTGAATTATCTTTTATGAAACTTCCTTCATCCCTTCTTGTATTATATTCTATTTCTTCTTATCTATGAATAGATTTTCTTTGTTTAGAAATTACAGGGATATATCGTCTATTCTAAACTTCTATAAATTCAATATTTTTATTAGCATTTAAGGATTACTGTTATTCATTATCTATATAATAATTAAATCTACTAATTTCATAAAAATAAATATTATTTAGAACTATAGAAGCAGCTTGAGAATTAATTCTTTTTTTTTAATTATGTTAAAGAAGCCCTAATACTACATAATTAATTTGTTATTTATATTTAAAGTTATGTATTTATTCAATATAATCAATATAAAAAGGTTAAGACTAATTAATTTCTTATGCTTTTACGTCTCCGCATAACATTTAATATAAAATTTTACCAAGTGCAAAACAATTATTTTTTTACTTTGTTTTTGAATAAAATAAGCTTCTTGCTCATCTTAAATATATGTTTCAAAACTCTTTTTTCTTCAACTTACAATTCTTTTTATTATTATTCCTTTTATTATTGTTCTTTTTATTATTATTATTCTCTTTATTATTATTATTATTATTATTATTACTTTTTATTGCTATTCTTTCAATTGTTATTAAGTTTGTTTTAGTTTAGAAGGAATTAACTATAATTATTATCTTACCTTTGAAGAAGATTATTATTGTGAAGAAATTAATTATTCATAATATATATCACCTTTTTTTAAATAATTTTTTTAAAAAAATATTTTTTAGATGTTATAATTATTTATTAAAAAATACTCAAAATAGCAACTCCTTATTAATTAATAAGTACTTGATTATACTTAAAATTTGAAATAATAATTTTTCTTGTATGTAAATAGGCTAAACCGTTTGTAACTTCTGAAGCGTATTTAATAAATGAATTTTCATTAAAAGGTTCTTAAACTGAAGCCAAAGAAGCTAAACATTCTTCCAATTTAAGATAATAAAAATCCTTTCCTTAAATTGAACCAAAACATTTAATAATATAAGGACTGTCACAATAAAGTAAATTTAATTCTTCTTATTTTGCAATATCAAGGTTATACTAATTAACAATTTTATTTTCACTTATTTTTATACCTTTAATAGCATATCGTAATGATGTTTTCTTATCTTTAGCTGATAAATATATACCGTTTTCGCTGCAATAAGGGAGCCTTTATAAATTTATAAAACCTAAATTTGTAAGTTCTTTTCTCATTAGCTTTTCGTTTATATTTTGTTCAGTTTCGTCTTTTAAATGATATTTTTCGTCATCGAATTAAATTATTTATTTGCTTTCTAAATATTTCTTTTGAAGTTATTTTTATGCTTCAAATGATTTTATGATTGTATCCATTTTTAAATCTTTTTTTATTTTTGTTTAATTGTTATCCTTTTTTATTTTAATTAAAGAATATTTTTAATAATAATATTTAAAAATTCAAAGTAAAAAAAAAATTATTTTAATTGTAATTTTTTTACATAAAAAATAAAATAAAATTTTAATAAAATAACATTTATAATAAGAACTAACTAAAATAAATTTAAATTTAAATTAAAGGCAAAAAATTCAATTATTTGTTTATTTAATTTTTATTTAAATAGTTTGTTTTATCGTTTTAATTTTATTACCTAATAAATTTGTATTATCTTGATAACTAAACTATTTTTAATTGAAATATACATTATTTTTTCTTAATATTTTTAAAATTTTGAGCTTTTTGTCATACTAGGTTAAAATAATATATTTAGTTTATTTAACTATAAATTTTCTTTAAAAACATCTATATTACTTTTATTTTTTGGTAGAATTACTTTCTTATAATCACGACTATTCATAACTAAAATTAAATGGGTGATTTTTTATTATATTATATTATATTATATTATATTTAAAAGGAAATATTTAATTTTTATTAATAATTATATTACTTATATGTAAAGTTATTAATATTATTACATATAATTTTATTTTTATTCATATTTTTTCTGATTATTTATTTTCGTTATTAATTGATATTGAAATATTTTCATTCTAAATTATAATAAACTTTTATTATTTTTATCTCTAATTTAAAATATACTTTTATATAGTTATGTTATTTTTAACCAAAAAATAAATGGAAAATTTATAGTTTATACACAAAACCTAAGAGAAAAAAGATAATTAATATGCATATAATAAAAAAAAGTAATAATAATTATTTGCTATGTTTATTTTCAGCAAAAATATTCATAATAGGAACATTGTCAGTCAAGTTACTTTTACAAAAAACTTTTTGAAAATAAGCATTAAAAAATTAAATTATTTTTAAGTTAAAATATTTACAAAACATAATAAAAAATTCTTTTTAAAATACTTAAGATATGAATAAATAAAAATAATTTTACTTATAATTTTTCTTTACCAATACAATTATTTACACGTCTACAATGACGATAAAAATCGTTTAAACGTCTTTTATGAAATATGAAGAAAAATTAATATATTATATTCTTACCTTTAGTATGTTTTACAATTTTTTTAATTGAATTGTTTTAAGCAAATAATTAACATATTTACAAAAATAGTAATATATTGTTAAATCTATATATTTATTTATTCTTCTTATTTATTTTTATATTTGTAAACTAATTAATTAGTAGTTTCAATTTTATTTGCTAAAATAGTAAAAGTAAATACTAAAACCAGTAAATATATCTTCATTTTTATAAAAATATAATAATATTTATATTTTTTTTGTTTAAAAATAAAAAACTATTATTATAAATAATATTTTTAATTTACCTTTTAATCGTCATTTTAATTTTACAATAGGATTTTATAAAAGATAAAGATTTGATAAATGCTAAATATTTAAGTTGATTAAGCTTTTTTTGGCAAAACCATTTTTTATAAATTCCATATTAAATAAAATAAAATATGCAATTAATCAAAATTTATAAAATATTTTTCTAAAAAAAAAAAAATTAAAAATTTTAATATTAATTACAAAAACATAAAATTAAAATTAAATAAAAATGAAGATTTAAAAAACAGTTTTATTATATATAATACTTTTGATAAATTTTAATTATTTTTTTACTTTATTATTAGATTAAATAATATTTGTTATTTCAGTAATTTTATGTGTCATATGAATTTTTTAAAAGTTGTTCACTGTATTTCTCATTTTAAAACTCATAATTAAAATCATTATTTTTGTTAACAATTGCTTGTTCTTAGTAAGAGTTTCTATCTAAATATTCTATTTCGAATTTAAACAAGTAAGTTTATTTAATAGCTCTATACTACTTATTACAAGGAGGAATATAAGTATAATCAGATATTTAATGAAACTTTGATCGTTCCAATACATTAACCAACTCTATCCCTCCATTTATAATATAACCTCCACTTTCAAGATAAATAACTTAGTTATTACTTAATATATAAAATTACGATCTTAAACAATATTCATTTAGATTGTTTTCTTCCATATTTTTCAAAGGGCCTGCCCTTTCATCATATAATTTAACGAAATAAATAATCGATCTGAGATATATTTTAGTTTAGAAAATAAAGTTCTCTTCCATAATTTATTTAAAAATACTAAAAGGTAATAAAATTACATTTGTTTCTATTGAAGCAATTGCAGTAGAAACAGACATTTAATTATTCATTAGAGTGCAATTTGCAAAATTTAAAATACCCCCGATTCCTATATTTAAAGAATAATCTAAACTTAATTTATCTATTACATTTCCTGCTGTAATAATATAGATTCCATCAAAAGGTTTATTTTTTTCATATAATTTTTATCCTAATAGAAAAGTTTCTTTTTTAGAAGTATCTTACAAATTTTTTAACTAATTACTTGTAAGAGAACTAAAAAAAGGAAATTATAACATAAATTATTAAAACGTAGGGATAGACCATTCGAAAGTCATATTTTCTAATAAAATTTAATTTTAATCTACTTTTTTTTACACATTATTGTAGTCTTCTTTGTCTATATATCCGTTCTTAATATATTTATTTAAAATTTTTTTTAGAATTAAATAAGGTTGAAAGCTGCTCTTTTAGTATGAATAGCTTTTATTACTTCAGAAAAATTGTTCGAAAGTTCCGATATGTATTTCTTGGCTTGGTTTATATTAAATTACAATTCATGATGAACTGTATTTAGAAAATCTTTTCTTAAAGGTAATTCTTTTTAAACTTCTTGTATTTAATTTCCAATTATTATAAATGTAGTAGATACTTCATAAATAAAAGCAAGATGATGTGTTAAATATTTCTTAGCAATTCTTCCTTTTAATATTTATTTTTATAAAATATTTTTTTTGTAAAAATACCAATTAGAGGTAAATTATTAATTGCAAACATAAATTAAATTATTTTATAATTTATAAAATTCATGTATATGATATCCCATAATTATAAAGGCTTTTTTGTATTTTCTAATTATATATTTATACTTTCTTCTAATAAATTCGCTGCTTATGAACTGGTTTAAGATTTATCATAATATTCCCAACAAAGTCTTTTTAGATTTCTTAAAAATTTAAAACGAATTTCAGTTAAAATATCAACATCATTAAATCCAGTATAAGATGACTTTCTATTATAATTTTTGATATTCTATTCTTGTCTTTAAATATTATCTTTAATATCCTATAAACCAGACATTGATTCTATTTTATCCCAATCTGCCAGTTAGAGATAAGTGTTAATTTTTAGCTTTTTTTCTTTTTCAGTACAACTAATAACTAATTCCTTTAAAGAATTATGCAATATTCTTTTCCTAATATGAGGAATTTAAATCAAATTCAACTTTTTAAGCACAAACCTAATTAAATACATGCTCAATAATATAATATTTTTTTTAAAAAAAAAAAAACCCACAAGTTGTTCCATTTATAATTAAAGTAAGACTTGCTATCCCTGCCATATAAAACATCGTAAGCTATTTAAATCTAACATTTCCTATATTATCATCTACCATAACCATAAGAGAAAGTGTCAAACCAATAACACCTCTCAAACCTGTCCAAACAAGTGCATATACTTCTTCTTTAGAAATTCCAAAGCCTAATATTTTAAGAAAAGGGTAAAAACACATAATCATTAAATATCTAGTAAAAATCATTATAATATAAAATATTAGTAATTTTATCCAATCATCTAAATGAATTGTCGAATGACCAATCATTTCAAATGAAATTATTATTCCAGAAAAAATAAATATTAAAGTTTCGCATACATATTATACAAATGACCAAATTGTATGTACAGCATGCTCACTTTCTGGATAGATCTTCGTCTTTCCATAAGCACTCATAAAGAGTCCCAAAAAAACTACTGCTAAAATACCCGAAACACCCAAAAAAGTAAACTCGGCAATATAAAAACAAATATAACATGTTATAAAAGTCACACATGAAGTAAGTACATCATCTCTTATAATTTTTCGAATCCAAAATGAACCTATTAATCCTGCAAAAATACCTAAAAGTGGTCCCCCTATTATTTATCTAAAAAAAGTAATTGTTAATTCTTAAAAAGAATTCTACGTATTTTTTTCTATATTTAAAAAAAGTTAATAAAAAGTCATTGCGGTTCCATAATTGAGAAGACTTTCACCTTGAATTAATGTATATAGTCTTATAGACGAACCTAATTGTTTTAAAATTTTTATTATAGAAAGATGATCAGTGGCACACAAAATACAGCCTATTGTAAATGCAGCTGACCATGATATTTCTTAGTCATAATTGAGTATTATTTTTAATGTAAAAGCTAATAAAATTGCATTTATTAGTACTCCTGGAACAGCAAGAATAAAAATGTTTATAAAAGATCGTTTAAATATATATATGTCAGTATTAAATCCACTTTCGAATATAAGTATGGGAATAAAAACTTATTGGATTACATGTGGATTTATCTCAAGTATTATTTATGTGGCTTCTCCTATAATACCAATTTATGTGTAAAAATAGCCTAAAAATATGCCGGAAATTATTAGCATCGGATTATATGGAAATTTAGTTTTTTTGTTTATTTCTCGTAATAATGTACCAATTAATAGGCAAAAAAAAATAAAAAATATTAAAAGAAGAGAGTCCATTTATTTATGTTTTATGCTTTTTTTATAAAATAAACTATTATATATGATTTCTTTTTAAAATAAATAATTGTTATTTTGTATAATATATAATTATATTTTTTAATAAAAATATTTTTACATAAATAAATAAATATTTTTTTATTTACTCAGAGTATAAAAATTAATATTTTATAAAAAATAGTTTGATTTAACAATGTTTAATAAAATATCTTTTGGAAACAATAATAAATAAGGACATCAAATAAAACATTAAAATTAAAACTGTTAAACATTTATTAAAAAAAGAAAAAATTATCAATTAAATTAAAATGTTTAAGATAATTAAAATAATTAAATTAATTAAAACTAAAATAAGAAAAAATAAAAATATTAATAAAAAAACAATCTAAAAAATAGAGTGGATGAAAATTTAATTGGTAACAAAAGAAAATAATTATTCGGTTATACAAATAAGAGTTTAAATTTTTAAAATTATATTAAAAGGATCTAAATTCCGAATGATTAACGAATATTTTTATACAAAATCAAGTCAAGAATCAGCAAAGCATTTTTCAGATAATTAAGAAGATTTTTTATTAGTTTAAATATATATTTTAATAAATAAAATAAAACTTCATATATTATTTAATAGTATCATAAAGGATTTTAAAGCTAAATTAAAAAATGGTCAGAAAAACCAATTGACATAATTATAAATGAAATATCAAATAATTAAATTTATAAAAATGCGTAATTAATTAATAAATATATGTTTTAATTATAATTTTAGAGTTATAGCTGATTTAGGATGTGGTGATGGATTACTTTATGAAAATTTCCAAAATGAAAATAAAAAAAAAATATATAGCTTTGATTTATGTTCACATAAAGATTTTATTTAGGTTGCAGACAGTAGAAATATTCCTTTAGAAAATGAATTTTGTGATGTAGTTGTTTTTTGTTTAGCTTTAATGGGAACTAATTATATAGAGTTTTTAACAGAAGCTAAAAGACTTTTAAAATAAAAAGGACATTTAATGATTACTGAAGTTAATTCAAGAATAACTAATATGGACTTATTTATTTAAATGATTGAAAATTTAGGTTTTAAATTAGTTAGGAAAAATGTTCCAAATAGTTATTTTTGTTTTTTGATTTTTCTAAAAATATCTGATTTAGATTAAAAAAACCATACATTATAAACAAAAGTAGAAAAATTAAATCAGATTTTCATAAAAAGTTTAAGATAAAAGTTTCCAAGAGAACATGTTAAAAATCTTTTGTAAGTTTCTTAAATTTTATTAAAACCTTGCATTTATAAGAAAAGATGATATTTTTTAATTTTTACATTTTTGCTTTAAACATAAGTAAGTTTTATAATTTAAAATTACATAATTTAATCAATTTTTATATGAATAGATGTATGGCTTTTTTTTTAAGAATTATAAAAATTATAAATAAAAAGCAAAAATATAAAAAAAAATTAAATAAAAAATAGTTTATAAAATAAAAAAAGTTGATAAAATATATAATTAATTATCTTTATTAAAAATAAATATAACTGAGTTTATAATATTTTATTTTTTAAATTAAAAAAATAAATAAAAAAATTAAATTCAACATAAAAAAAATGGCAAGTGTAAAATAATAAAATATATATTTTTTTTTTTTCAACTATATAAAAAAAAAGCGTGAAAAAAAGTTTGCGCCAGTAAAAATGCCATAAAAAAAGACAAATCAAAAAACAAATAATGATATTATTAGTATGCATGGCGAATAATAAGAAAATATTTAAATAAGTATACATTAAAAAAAGCATGGAAAAGTAAAAAAAAAGCTCACAAATTTAATTTTGAAAATAAATAAAAGGGAAAACAAACCGTCGAATAAGTTGGAAATGATGAAGAAATATAATTTACTGGAAAAGTGAATAAGCAAACATTAGCAATGGATATACTAAGTTAAAATTTAAAAAAAATTATTATTAAAAAAATTAAAATAAAAAATTAGAGGAAGGATATGTACAATCATTTATAGATTTTTTCTATATCACATAAACTCCCTAAGATAGTGATAATTTAGAGAGATATACAACAAGTATGCTTTTGGAATAGTAAGAGGATAAATTATTAAGTTTAAAAAAAGATTTGATAGAAGCTGAAGATGCCACAAAGTATATTTACAGTGATAAATCTTCTGCTATAGAAGGTTATTTTAAACTCGCCGAAAATTTCTTTGATAATTTCTAAGATTACAAAACAGCTTAATTTTTTTACAAAAGATGCATTTCTATATCTAAAGATAGCGAAGATAAAATTTCGGAAGGAAAAGGAAAATTGGGTTATGGTAAATGTTTTGATAGGTAAAATAAAACGCCAGAAGCCATTGAAATTTTAGAAAAAAGTTTGGCTGATGCCGAAGCTATTGATTAGTAATCTATAGTAGAATTAATTTCAAAAGAATTAATTTAAATTTACCATAAGGTAGCTTAAAATTTTGAAAAAGGGGAAAGCGAAAACATCTCAAATGCCTTATATTATTATGAAAAATGTCTAGATGTAGCCAAAAAGGCAGATAAAGAAGAAGATGAAGGAAATATTTGTCATAAAATAGGACTTCTTTATTATAAAATAGGCAATTATTAAAGATCTATTGATTTCTAAAAAAAATATCTTGAAATTTACTAACCAATGAATTCAGAAGTTTATTTAAAAAATGAAAAATATATGTATATATAAAAAAGGAAGGAAAATAAAGACAAATGGAAGCACATGCTGCTTTAGCTAAATGTTATTTAAAAATGAATGCTAATGATGATGCTTAAATCCATTTAGAAAAATACATAGAACATGCTGAAAAATTACATTTAAATAATTCTTAAGTAATATTCTTTTAGATTTTAAAATTTATTTTAAAAAAATTAATTTTATTTTAAAAAAAAAAAAATAGTCTGATGCTGCTTTACATTTGGCTACACTTTATGCATAAAAAGGAAATGTTCCGAAATCTTTAGAATATTATAAATAACATTTTGATGGCGCAAGAACTGAAAAGCCTGATAAAAAAGATAGGAAGTTAGTAGATAGGGCAAGGGTTACTTTGGGTATTGCTAAATCTAATGCTACTATAGGTAATTTTTTTAATTTTTATTTTTATAACAAAAGATTTATCATAGATAAGTATATTGAAATTGTTAAAAATAGTGATAAAGATATATATAAATTGTTAGAATGGAAAGCCAAAAAAGATAAATGAAATAAATAATTATTTAATTTACTGTTTATCAATACAATTTTATAAACAAAAAATAATAATTATCTTACGTATTTATTAAGATAAACTTTTAAAATAAAATATATTAAAAATTATAATAAAAATAAATTATATAATAAACAATATATTTTTAAACAAATTTAATTTTATTATATATTTTATAGTCAATAAGTAATTTTTTTATATATGTTATAATCAAAAAGTATTTTTTTACATAAAAGTGATAAGAAAGCATCTTTTTTTTTATATAATTTAAAATAAGATATCTTCTTCAATAAAACTTTTTCATTATTTTTCATTAATTAAGTTTAACAATATATTTTTCCCACCCTTCAGGAAATCCAAGATTTTTTTCATTAATTTATTTAAAAAACTTATCTTTTTACCAAAATCCAATTTTTAGTATATTTCCATCTTTTCCAATAATTTTTCCATTTCCATGCCATTTATCTTTTTACCAATATCCTAAAAAACATAAAAAAATAAAAAATAAAAAAAACTAAACCTATATATTGTTTCCCTGATTTACCATAAATATACTACCCAAACCCTTAAAATTTACCTTTTGAAAATTATCCACTATAAACATCTCCATAATTGGCATCTTTTTCCAAAAAGTAAAATTTTCCGTCCCCCTCCTAATTATTACCAACCCAATGCCCTATATATTTATTTTTATTCGCATAAACATAAATCCCAAACCCTTCTCTTTATCCATTTTTAACCTCCCCTTCATAATTTCCTCCAGAAGGATACTAAAATACCCCATTTCCTTATGGGACCCCATTTATGAAATCTCCTTTATAAAAATATTCCAAAATCTTCATATCGTAAAAAAATGTTCCATTGATCTACATATCATTAACCCAAAAACCCTCAAACTTGCTACCATTTAAATACTAAACAGTACCTTTTTAGACTTTACAATCTTATAAAAAATATCCTGTATAAACTCCCTCTTCATAATATTTAACACCTAAGCCCGAAATATGAAACTGATTAAAATTTCCTTCAAAAATAAGCTTATCCTCTTTTAAAGCACTAAAAAATTTGCACTAAACCGGAAAGTCGTCTTTCCAAATTCCATTAAAAATAATATTCCCTTTTGAATTGTAATATTTACCTTCTCCATTTCTAAAATAAATATTCTTCAATTCTCCTTAATAATAGGAATTATCCTAATAAATAATTTTTCCTTCTTTCAAATTTCCAAAGCTCCAATCACCAACATATAGAATTCCATCTTCATTCAAAAGCTCCCCCAACCCATTATATTAATGCTCATAAAATTTTCCCTTATAAACCCTTCCATTTGGAAATTTCAAAACACCAAAACCATGGTATAAACCGTTTTTGAAATCTCCTATATATTCGCAATTATTTTTTGTTTCCTTCCCTTTATTTATAGCCAAGTCATCCTAAAATTCCCCTTCAAAAATATAAATATCTTCTTTAGATAATTTCCCTAAACCCTATTTAAAACCTTTTGAATCCAATGTACCTTAAAAAATTACTCCTGAAGGATAAAAAATATATGTATTTTTGGCGATTTTTAAAGGTCCGAAATGTTTTTTATCACTAAAAATTTTTGACAAATTTTAAATTTAGTTTTCTTTTATTTTACCATTTTCATCAAAAAAAAAAATGTATTAATCAACAAAAAGTAAAAATTCGAAAGCATCTATCACCTATGTATTCGGAAGTAAATTTTTTTATATAATCTATTAAATTAATTCTTCAGGAACATTACATAAACTGCCATAACAACAACAAAATTCTTAAACTGGAACTTCATGTGCAAAAGGAAACATTTAAACCCATAAATTAAACACTTTCGAATTTCCCAAAGTTTCTTACAAATAGTTCTAAGTGGTTGAAAAATTATTAACTTAACAATAAATATTAAAAAAAGCTTTTAATTTTTATAAGTTATTATTTATAATTAATATTTGTTCATGTGAATTTATTTGACTAGAAGTTTCCGTATTACATTCCAATTCAATGAAAAGATTAGGATAGTTCACTATATTATTATTATTATCTGAATATTTATCCTCAATTAATTCTTTTAAGAATTCATATAGGTCATCAATGCAATATAAATTCGAAAAAATATCCTTATCAAGCTACATTCTGCAATAAAAAGATCGAAAAATTTACATTTAGTTATATATTGTCCATATATTCGATTTTATTTCTTTCATAAAATTAGGAATATATATTGAAAGAGTTAGATGGCTTATAATCCATTCAATTATAGAGATTTTTTAACTTATTAAAGAATAATAGTTTAACATGTTTTTGAATTTAGAGGCATTATCAAATGTTTTTTCCTTTAGTTCGTCGTTTTTAGCTATTATTTGCTATATTTCTTAGGAGTTTTCTGTAAATTAAAATGAATTTTTTTAAGCTTTTTATATTTTGTTGTTTTAAAAGATAATTTTTTTGTTTTAGTACATTTTTCAAAAGATTATTAATTTAATTCAATTTCTTATAAATCTTTTAATGTTATGTCATAAATTTATTCTGAATATAAAGCAGATTAATGGTCCTGTATAGTACCACAACATAAGTTTCCCATTTAATTATATAGTTTAATTTTAATAAAATTTTAAAAATAAATAAAATTAAAAAATTTATGTATATTAAATAATTCTAAAATATAAAAAAAAACAGTAATATATTGAAATTAATTATATTAATTATAAGTTTACATATATATATATATATATATAAATATATATATATATATATTATTTATATTTAAATAATATATTACTTTTTAAAAAATATATATATTTTTATTTAATTTAAAATATTTTTTTTTTCAATATAAAACTATAAATATTAATATATTTATATTTAAAATTTCTTTTATTCATTTTTTTTAATTATATAGTTTTAATTTATTTAAATTATTTTCAGGATATTTATGGTGGCATTGATCACAATTTTTTAATTCATTTTTTAATTATTCTATCTCTTTTTAGTTTTAATCTATTACCATCTATTCAAAGTTTTTTTCTTCGTTTTATTTCTTTTAATTCATTTATTATTTAAATTAAATTTATTTCTAGATTTATTAAATTAATTTTTCCTTTTCCTCTTTTTAAATTTAAATTCTTTATTATTCAATTTATTTTTCTTAATTTTTTATTGCTTCATAATAAAATTAAAGCTTTTTATTTTCTTCATCAATAAGTTTCTATTCATTTTAAATAAAAATATTAAATTTTAATTCTTTTTTTAAAGTTAAATAAATATACCTATTTTTATTTTTTAAGGTTTTCTTATTAATTTATTTAAAATCTGAATTCTTTTAGTTATTTTTCTTTTTATTCATTAGATCTTTCGAAACTCTTTATTATTTTATAATTAATAAATAATAATATATTTACATTAAATAACCTTTTAATTATGATCATTAATAAGTCCATTTTAAATTTAATAAAATTCAATATCTTCTTATTATTTTTATTTTTTTTCTTATTCTTTTTATAGAATTTATTGATTAAGTTAATTTCTAAATTATGTTTATTTATGTAATTCAATGGCTTCTTTTAGTGTATTTTCATGCATTTGTTTTTATTATTCCTCTTTGTATATTTTTTACATATATATTTATTCAGCAAGTTTAGATTAATTTTCTTTTTAAATTTTTTGATTTATTTGATTTTTATACTATTAATATAAATAATTTTAATGTATTTTTTTTTCTTATTCTCTTTACATTAGTGATTATATCTCTTCTTGTTATTTTTATTTATTTAATTCTACGTTAAAATTTTTTAATTTTTATTTTTCTTAATTTTATTTAATAATTTTTTCTTAAACTTATTTTTTAATATCTTAAATAAATTATAATTTAGCCATTTCATCTTCTTTTTATTTTTATAAAAATTATTTTTTCATATCATTCTAAACAGCTTTAAAATAGATTTAGTTTTCTTCAATTTCTTTTTATTTTTCTAATTTTTATTTTTCTTTTTTTTCTTCAATCATATTTTTATTAATACAATTATTACAAACTAGTTAAGAAACAAATTATTTATTTGATTTACATGATTAATCTTCATTATCAATCGTATTTTAGCCATTATTTATTCTATTTGGAGTTAATTATATTGATTATGCACTTGAATTTAATTTAGATTTATTATTTTAATCGTATTTTATTATTTTTTTACTTTATTTTTATTATTATTCTTATTAATATTATTGCTATTATAATGGATACAATTTGAAATTTGTATTCTTATTTTATTACTATTAAATATTAGGATACATATTAATTTAATTGTTACTTTATTTTTTAAATTCGTTATTTCCATTATTGTTATAATTACTTTGGTTTATAAAATTTTACTAATTTTATATTTAATATTATTTATTAGGTTATATGCCAATTTATTATTAAGAATATTTACTCTTTATGTCCGAATCATTTAATTAGTTTTAGACTAAATTTTTAGGGGTTAAAGATTTATTATTAAATCTTTAATTTTAATTATTATTTATATAGTCTCTATAGTCACTTAAATAACTATGTGAATACCGCTTTTTTGTTGATGAAAATTTATTTTGTGCTAATTTATCTATTTAATTCCTTTTTTATTTTTAAAATTAATCTTATTCGTATGTAATATTAGGCCTTTTAGGAGTTATTGATGTTTTTAAATTTGCTTACTTATATTATTGAGGATAAAAAACATCAGAGCTCATAAAAGAAGGATTACTAAAATTAATATCTTTTTTACCTCTACAATAGGGAGAATGAAATATTGTTGCTGGATCTTTATATTGTTTCTCATCATTTAAATACATACATTAACCTAAGCTATTTTCTCTATTGTTATTAATCATTATAAAGTTTAGATAAAAGGATTTATTTGATAGAAATTTTTATAGTAAAAAAATATATTTTATTATATATAAAATAAAATTACCTTTTTATATATAATTTTATAATTTAATAAATAAAATTTATAGTATTATTTATATTTAACTAATTTTTATTTTATTTATAAATAATAATACATTTTCTTTATAAAATGTTTTAATAATATTAACAATATATTTTATTAATTATTTTATTTAAGAATATTTATATATAATTGTATTAAAAAGTATATATATATGAATTTTTATATATATATATAAATATATATATATAAAATATATAATATATAATATATATATATATATATTTCTAATAATCTATTAATAATTATACTATTATAATATTTTGTTTATCGTATATTATTATGAATTTATGATAATATACATATAATTTATCTTTTATTATATATATTTATTTTTATAATAGAATTAAAAATAATTTCTTATTTAATTAAACATTTTAAATATAATTTAAATTATAATAATGCTATTCTTTAAAAATTTTTATTTATAATATATTTTTTATATTTTAATTATGAATACATATAATTAATATTATAATACCAAATTTATCATTACTATTTATTTATTCTTGGATCTCTTTTTTTATCATAAAATTTTGATCTAATAATATTTAATTTTACTGTTTTATATGGATCATGTTATTATACATAATAGTTTTTCGAAAATTTACATTCTTATGTTTTTTAAAAACTCTTTTTATTTATTCCGTTTAAAAAATATTTTTAAAAAGCAATATGGAATAAATTTATTTATTAATTTTTCAAAGAAAAAACACTCATTAAATGTTCAAAGTTTTATTCTGTTTTTTGCAAAAACTACTTTTCTTTAACTTTTTATTCTGAACTTTCACATAAAATAACATCCTTATCGTCTTCATCTATTTCATTAATAAATTTTAATTATTAGTTTTTTGATTAAATAAAATTTGAAAGATCGTTAATCATTATAGTATTAGCATTATTCTATAAATTATTATTTATATTAACTTTTTCTATTTAATTGGCTAATTTTTTTTATATGACACTCTATTCATTTAAACTTTATTTTTAAAATTTAAAATTTTGTTAAAATTATTAATTTTATATTTATTTACTCTTAATAGCTTACTTTTTTTAAGTTTTATTATTAAATTTAAGCTTCTTTGTTACTATTTTAAAAATTTGGATAATATTATTATTATTAAATATATATTTAATTTAAGCTGTTTTATTAATTTGGATTTAAACTATCAATAATATTCTAATCTTTTTAAGGATCTTTGTTTATAAAATTTTAAAATGTATAATCAAAATTAACTTATATAAAAATATCATTGTCTTATTAGATTACTTATTTTTTATTAATTTATAATTATTATTTTTAAGTTTATTTAAAGTTTATTTAACTATCTTCATATTGGCTTTATTACAATTCAAACTGATTTTAAATTTATTATTTAAATTTTTGATTATTAAATAAAAAGGATTATCCATCAACTTAGTTTTGTTTTTAATCAATTTCATTTAAATTTTTATTATTATAGTTCATTTTTAGTTTAGGTAAAAAATTTAAATTTAAATTTTTAGCAAGATTTTTTTATAGTTTTAATTAGTTAAACAATTATTTTTAATATTAAAAATTTTTATTTATTTTTTATAAAATAAAAGAACTTAATTTAATATATAAATATATTTATTAAGATGCATAATTTTATAAAATAATAATATTTTTTGTTAATGTTTTTTTTTTTGCTTTTATCATTTTTAAACATTCGAGAAATTAGCAAAAGTTCTTGCTTTTAATTTTCCTAACTCTTCCCTTAATAATTCGATTTCTTCTGTTTATCTTTTTACTTTAGTATATAAACTTCTATTAATTGCAATTTATCTTTCATTTAAAAAAAATAGGTATAATAATAAATTTAAATAAAAAAAATACTTAAATTTATCAAACGAATCAATATCAGTTTAGTCATCAGCTGTACCTGGTGCATTTTTCTTGAAAGTAGCAGAAAACTTTTCTTCTGTTTATACTGTATTCTATTTAAAAAAATATAAATTAATTAGTATATAATATTTTTACCTTTAAACTGACACCTTAGGCTCTTAATTGTTCATTTTCTCTTCTAATAAATTCTATTTGTTCTTCTATTTTTTTACATTTTTTGTCATAAATTCCAATTCTTTTATCTGTTGCTTATCTAAGCATATCTATTTAATCTTATAAATTTTTAAGAGCATACTTTTTTATATTATTTTTTTAAAAAAAATTAAAATATTATTATATATTTACTTCATTAATTTTAGTATCTTATTTTGCTAAAGCAATTTACATTTCTTTTTTTACTCTCAAAAGTTAAACTTCTCGCGTTTAGCAAATATATTATTCTATTTCAATGTCTTTTTTTTTTAATTCGTAATCTAATTCAGCCACAGTTAATTTAATATCTTTAATTTAATTCATTAGTTATATTTTTTCAGCTCCTTCTTATTCAATATCTTTATTCTTCGATAAAATTGCATCTTTGTGTATTAAGATGGCATCTTATAATTTCGGAACTACTGTATCGTAAGGAATTTCTACATATCCTTATTTAAATCTAAATAATATTTCAATATTAGATTTGCATTTTTCTAAATGATGTTCAACTGCTTTTCTTTCTTCAATACATTCATATAACTATTATTCTTTATTTTTTTTATTTTATAACTATTTTTAAATAAAATAAAAATTACCTAATTCGTTTTACTAATCTGAAAAGAATAAAATTGAATTGCTAATTTATTCAAAATTTTATTTAAGTTCTTCAAGTTCATGTTAGTATTAAAATTTAGTTTATAATGCTTGTATTATGTTTTTCATATGCTCCTCTTTTGTTTCTTCACCTATATTTATATACATTTATTTTATTAATTAAAAAGTATATTTTTTATTTACTTGAAAAGTTTTATTAATTCAATTAACTTATGGTTATTTCTTTTATTTAATCGATATAAGATTCGAATTAATTATCAACAATTTTTTTTATATCTAAAAGAAAAAAGCATAAAATATATATTTAAATATATATATATATATATTTATATATATATATATATATATTTTTAAAAATAATAAACTATGTTTATTAATTTATTTAACAAAAAATAGTACTTTATTTTGATAATCTAATATAAGGATCTAAAGCGAATAAAGAGAAAATATAATTCTTATATTTAGCATCATCAAATGATTTATTATTATGTTCTATATAAAATAATAAAAATATATATATATATATATACTTATTACATATATGTGTATTTTTATATTTTTATATTTACTTTTTTATTCTTCCTTCTTGTTTTAAGGGAAAACTTACTGCCAAGTTTTTTTCATTAATTCTTATTTTCCTAAATAATTTTCAAACTTTTCATTTTTCCCATTTTTCTTTTCTTCTACATCATCTCTTTTTTCACTTAATTTTTCCATATTGATTCTCAAAAGTTCCAATTTGTCTTCTAATTTTGTAATAATTTAAGCATATTCATCTTTTTTGTAAATAGTGTCTTTTTCTTATAAAATACTCAAAGAAAGTCTTGTAATATATAATTCCTATTCATAAACTCTATAATTATATTCGAGTTTTTTTCTAAAAAGCAATAATAATTTTTCATCAAATCTCAAACAAATATCCTAAATTTCATTTTTAAGTTTTTTAAGTTCATTTTCTAAATTTTTTCTAATCTTCTCTTTTTCTTCTTCCAGTCTTTATTTTTTACCTCAAATTCTTTTAATCTCACCCTTTCTTCCTCATTCATTTCATCTACTGGTTTTTTCATCCAATCTTCCTAATCAAGACCTTCATCTAATAAATTCTCCTTCTTTTCTTCTAAAGTTCCCGCCATCATATCTTTCAAAGCTCTCACTCCGGCATCATCTTACATTAAAAGTCTTATTCTTTCTTCTTCCCTTAATCTATCTTTTTCCATTTTTTCACGTTCTTCTCTTGTTAAATATTTCTCGAAATGAATTTCCTTGACATCAACTTTCAAAATATTTTCCGGAGTTTCAAAAAGATTTACATTCGGTTAAAATAAATCCTCACTTCTGCGCAATTCATTTAATATCTCTTCAACTCTTTTCACTTTTTCTGCTATTAAATCCACCTAGCTTTATCTAAGAACTTATATTTTATCGAATTCCTTATTAAATTCTTCCTTTATTTTGAATATTATATTTTACAATAAAACAATCTAGTTTTTCTTCCTGTTATTAGTAAATAACTCCATAACCCCATAAAGATAATCCCAATCATTCAATTCTGCGTCTTCTTTTTTTTCCTCTTCTTTTTCTTCGACTTTCTTTTCCTATTCATCATTCACTTCTTCTACTTTTTTTTCGTCTTTTTTAGAAATAATAGGACCTTATCTAGCTCTTCCCCCTAAAGGGCCTCCTTACCCAGGCTTATGGGGTCCTTTAATATCTTCTTTAGTTTCTTCTTTTTTTTCATAATCTATAAGTACCATTTTTTACTTACCAGGTTAAGAATTAACAATATATTCTGAAGGATTTTTGATAAAATCTTCGATTTGAATAATTTCAGGGACAGAATTTTCTTTTCTTTATTTTTTTTCTCGAATTTCTAATCTCCTAAATTCCTTAACAAACTTAAGTTATTAAAGCTCTTCTTCAGTTCTATTTCTGATGTGGAAATTGTACAAAAGTTAATTAGACTTAAGTCCATTAATTCCTTTAAGTTAAACCTTCATAGTATCCCAAGTTTTTTCTTTTATTTTTTAATGTAAAATTTCTTATTTATAATTTTCTCTTTTGGCTAACGATTTCAATTATTGCCTCTAGTATTTTCCAGCTTCCAAAATTTAATTTTTTGTTTCAATATCAATAACAAATTCATCTCTATTTAATTTTTCTAGTTCATCAGCATTTTCATTATCTTAAATTAATTTACGCAATTTTTATTTTATAGAATTTAAATTCCCTATTATTTCTTACTTTTGTTTCTCTCTTATTTCCTTTTGGGATTTTATAAATTCTTCTTCGAGTACTTTTTAGTAATACCTAACTTTTTCATCTTCTTAATCTTCGATTTCTTACATATTTTCGCTTTAATTTTTTTGTTAATTTTATAAATTCTAGAGCATCAACCTATTTTCTAAATTCCAAATGAAAAAGGATCCATCGTAACCTCCAGTGTATAAAATCTTATATTTTTTAGAAAAACACAATGAACATACACCTTTGTTTTTCCAATTATGGGCTTTTATCTATTATATATCTTATAATTTATCTAGATTTCTTAAAAATACAGTTCCATCCTAACTTCCTGATATTAAATAATTATATTGAGAATTCACTACCATAACATTACCTAATTTACATATTTTTTTTATATAAAAATAAATATATAAAAATACAGGGCAAAGGATGTCCATCTTATTCTTCTAAAGGCACTCCTCCTTATTTAATTCTAGTGTCCATTTTTTACAAAAGCTCTTCCGGCTATTTATATCTTTTAAGAATTTTATCTTTTCCAGTTAAAAATAGATCTCCAGTATTTGGATGCATCTAAATAAGAGTTAAATCAGCATCCACTTTTCTTGCATAAATGACACAATTTTCATTTTCTAATTTTAAATCTTTCGTTTCGAAATCGCAATCAGGTGCAATAACAGAAATAAGGAAGTAATTTTGGAGTATAAAAAGCACATTTTTATTTGTAGGAACAGTCAATTTGGCACAATTATTCCAGCAAATGCTATTTATACTAGCTTATAAAGCAATATATCCAATAATATTATATTTATTTTTATACGCATTAATAAAGAAAGTTTTCTTAGAACTATTCGAAATGCACGCAATTAATTTCCCATCCTAACTAAAGTTCACTTACTAAATGCCTTTTTCTTTAAAAACTTTAATTATCTTAATAATTCTAATCTACCTTATATCGAAAATATCAATAACCCTAATAACTCCCTTAGAAGACCCTAAAACAAGCACTTAGTCATTCTAACTCAAATCCGCACTTGTAATGTCTCCTTTTATTTTAAATTGAGAAATTTATACTCTTTTTTCAATATCCCAGAAAAATAAACGGCCATTTTGACTACATGAAACTACTATATTGGAATTTTGAAATTCTTGGATAAAACTAACTGATCCTACATGAAAAGGTCCTAGTTTATCAGCTTCAACTTCTAAATCAATACTTTCTTATTCATCTTACTATTTTTAAAAATATATGATATTATTTTTAAAATTATATTATTGCTTTTTTACATCATTATCATTTTAATTTTCGGCTTATTCTTCTTCTTCATCAATATCATTAGATTCAGCTTCAATAGGTAAAATTATTATATTTCCTTCATTTGTACCTACATATATTTTCGAGTATTATTAATTATACATTAGTTGGACTATTTTCGCGTCATTATATGTATAATTCTTGTCAATTTTAAAAGGCTTTAAGGCTTCAACATTTTCATTTTCTTTATCATATTTAAAAAGCCATTAAAATTTACCATTTTCTTAGACTACGATAATATGTTTTTAAGTCAAAACAAGGAATTCAGGACGATATTAGCAATCATAATTATAGGGAAGAATAGGTTTTAAGGTTTACCCATCCAAATATTATACATTAAAACCATCGGCTAAATAAATCTTTTTTTTTAAAAAAATATATATTATTACATACGTACGTTACATAATATTTTATTTGTATTTACATTATTTTATTCATCCCATATAAATTCTTTATAAGAAGAATTTTCAGAAAGCAAATTTTACTTTTAAATTCTATGCCTTAATTAAACTTCCTCATCTTCTATAGCTTCATAAGATGTGAAAATTTCACATAAAACTAAATTATTTTGGTATAAAATAGCAAATTTATCATCCCTTTCCGGAGAAAATAATGCTTTTATGAATTTGTGTCTAACCGGAACTATTGCATTTTCTCCTTCTAATAATCTATCTAACTTTAAATCATATATAAGAATTTCATATTTTGGGACCCCTGTAACAAAAAGAAGTCTATTTCCATCAAATGATATATCGATTTGGTTAATTTCGAGTTATGAAATATCTAATAAAATATATATAATTTTTGCATTTTTTTTGAATTTTACTTTTTAAAGTCTTTATTATCTTTTTTTATGGGTATGAATATATATATACATTTGGATCTAATCCATATTCAGTTAAAACTATAATTCCTTTTCGTGGATTAGCAGCAAAACATTAAAATCCATTTTTTTGAGAACTATAATTTTTTTAAATTATAAATTATATATTTATATTTATATGTGTTTTACTGGATATAATCTTTTTTGTTTGGTTAACTTAAATCCCATAAATAAAGTGATCCTTTTTTCGTTAAAATTTATATATTATATGATATATTTTTTTACTTCCTTATAAAAAGCCAATAGTATCATTATAAATTAATTAAAATTTGCTCCCATTATAACAAAAAGAATCGCTTATTTTTTATTAAAATTTATATATGTCTAAGAAATATTATTTTTTATTATATATTACTATAAGCTCATTTACTTAATTATTTTTTCAATAAATCTTTTTTTTTTTACTTTGTTATATTCAATATTTATTAATTTGAAATTATTTATTATAAGTAAAACTTAAAAATAAAGTAATTATTTTTTAAAAAACAGTTATTTTTTTATTTTAAAAATAAAGATTTAATTATTAAAATTCCTTTGAGTTCAAAAAAAATATATTAATACATTAAAATGAAGAACATAATTAAGTAATTTTTACATAAAAATTACTATATCGAAAAACATAAAAATTTAATTAAAATATGTTAAAAATAAACTCAATCTTGGAAAAAAATGAAATTAAACATATGAATTTTATTAGCAATTTTACCAAATAATTTTAATATTTTTAGCTTTTACAATATTTATTTATATAAATGTTTCTATTTAATATCAAAATTTAAGATATATATTCTTTTTTAATTAAAAATGTTAAAATATTAAATATTTTACTTTTGTTATAATTTTTATAAAATAATTTTAAAAAAGATATATAAATTATAAATATATCCTAAAATATAAAATGTAATTATAAATTTTAGACTTTTCGAATGAAATGGAATAATCTCTCTAACAATTCGAATAATAAAGATAATCGTTTTTATTTGGTCTTTTATAAATAGGAAGGCAATTCGAATAATAATATTCCGATTTTTTCAAATATAGATATAACACAGGTTTTATATAAGTAGCTGTAAATAAAGATAATAAAGATTAAATTTATGGCAAAATTTTAATTGCAATTAAATAGGATGAAAAAAAAAAATATAATTATGCGTTTATAATAGAATTAAAAATAAAAACAGAGAATTAATTATATACAAATACAGCATAATAGTTATTCAATTCTGCTAAAGAAAAAGCTAAAAATGAGTTTCAATGTAAATATATTTATAGTTTAGTATATTAGAATAATGAAATAAACATAGAATTATACCAATAAGTCCTTAAATTTAATAAAGTTCCAAATTAAAACATACTAATTTAATAATGCATTGTTTAATAAAATATTAGAAAACAATAAAGTATATAAAATAACTTATAATTTAAAAAATTAGAAGATGAAATCAGTTTATAAGATTAAAATTTTATAGGGACATATGCTTTTTAGGATTCAGGAAAAGAAAATACATTCGGGATAAGAGTTTTTAAAGACGATAAGAAATTTTCGTTAAATTTTACAAAATTTATTTTTAATTCTAATTTATTTAAAAATTCATTATTAATAAAACTCTTATATTTACTAATTAATGTTTTTTTTGGAATAATTTTATTATTTTTTTATATTAACTATTATATTGAATAACAATAAAATTAACTTTAATAATAAAATATTTATAATCTTGAATAGAATAAAAATTTAAATAGCCTTGTTTTTACTACTGTTTTCTTTTTAGGATTGAATATAGGAATATGTTTATCTATTCACCAAATTGTTAAATAATTTTAAGTATTCTATGGACCTATAGGAGATTTATTTGATCCATTTATTTAAATAAAAGATACTTTTTCTATTAATGATAAAAAAAATATTTATGAAAATTTAATTAGGAATGTTATTTGTGTATGTAAAGAAAATTATATTAATTAATTAAGAATCGTAAGTTGTGGAGAAGAATGGGAAAACTTTATTGATTATTTTAATAATAAAAGTTTTTTCATACCTTATATTTAACGCAAATTAAGTAAGTATGTATTTTATATAGATGAAAATTTTTAATAAGAAGAACCTAATTTAAAAATAAAAATGGATCCAAGGGATATATTATGATATTTTAAATATGAAAAATCATATAAATAAAAATAAAAACATATATTTATTTTCATTTTTAATAATTTTAATGAAATTCAATTAACCTTTTAATTTTATACATTATTAAAAATATTTATATTTTATTACTTTTATTTATCTTCTTATGATATATTAAAGTTTAAAATTTTTTTTAAATCTAAATTTTCAATATATTCAATAGCTGCTTCTAAAGAAGACAAAACAAAGTTTTTTTTAGATAAATCACTTTAATAAGAGTGATTTAAATTTAATGTTTAGATAAAACTATTTTTTTAAAAAAAATATATAAAATAAAAATAAATAAAATATTATATATATATATATATAATAAAATAATAATAATAATAATAATAATAAAAATAATAATAATAATATTAATAATATAATAATAATAATATTATTATTTTTAATAAACTTTAAATTTGTGTGCATTTTTATAGATTAAGTATGAATTATTATGTTAACCCACATTGGAAATAAATCATCGGTAGAAGGAGATTTTTAATTTATTAAAGTAAATGCATCTGATAATTTTTTCCATTAAAAATACAATAAATTTATCTTTTCAAAATGCGATTAATATTAATCAATATTCCTTATACCTTATGATATATACATTTTTATATTTTTTTTTATTTACTTTAACAAATAGAATCCCATATTTAATGTTCTTATTAATATTTTGTAACTTCTTAAATAACATAAGACATATATTAAAATTTCTTAGTTTTTAAATAAAATTGAATATCTTTTTTAGATTAAATATTTTATATGCATCTTTTTATATTTTTATTAATATATAAAATAGACTAAAAATTGTATTACTTTTTATATATACGCTTAGAAATATAACTTTCTATTTAAAAAAGTATTTTATTTTATTACTTTTGACTTAATTAAGAAAACTAGTTGTTTTATTTTAAGCTATCTTATATAATTAAGTAATATTACATGAATAAATTCGAAAATCTAATTTTTTTTTTATTATTTTTAAATATTATTTAATTACTCTTTTTAATAAGACTTATCAATAATACATTGCTTGAATTACTCTAAATTACATATATTATCTATAAAACTTATTTATAAAATTATAAAAATTTATAAAAATGTTTTATTTACTCTTTGATATTTTAGCAATAAAATATCTATTATATAAAAAATGTAAAATAAAGTACATATGAATATATTTATAAAATTAATATACCTAAAAAAGCTAACCTTATTAGTTATAATTGATTTTTTTAAATAAAAAATTTACAATTTCAGTCTTATTAAATTCTATAGCTTTTTAAACTTAAAACTCAATCTAATTTAAATTGATTAATTTAAGGATAATTTTTGATTTAATAACAGTTGTTTAAATTAGATTTTTAGCTAATTATTATATTTAATTGTTTTTTAAATATTTTAATTTTTTTTTAATCTTATTTAAATCTTATTTAATAAACATACTAGATTTGATAATATTTAATTTTTAAGAATTTAAATATTTCATAATTTCTTCAAATCTAACATAAATTTCATCCAATACACATTCTTATAGAATCCTGTAATTTTTTTCTTAAAAAAGTATAGGTAATTTTAAAATTAAACCTCTTATTTTTTAGGCAAAGTTTTTTCCTAGACTATGATTTATTTATTTACATCTATAAATTCAATAATTTAAAGTAAATTAAATTTATTAATATATTCATTTATATCTCTAGAATTTTGAAAAAATTCAATTAATAATTTAACTAATTATTAAATCTGATATTCTAATTAATGCTTTTATTTTTGAAAAAATAAGTAATTTTTATGTAATGAAATTTAATGCTTTTTTGTGTAAATCTACCAACTAAATGTATATTCGTAAATTTTTTCAAAAAAATTGATTTTTATGTTTTTTGAAATCAAAAACATTTTTTTAACATGTCTTTGGTTTTCAATATTTTTAACTAATTAAACTAAAACGCCTAAGTTTTATTATGTATATGTAAAACTAAAAATATTGTTATCGAATTTATTAAAATAGTCTTTTTCTTTAATTAGTTTAACAATTTCTAAAGCATTTTGATATTTTAAATTGCAAATATTATCATAAAAATTATCGATTTGTTAAAAATAACACTAAATGAAAGAATTAAACTAATTTAGAGGGTAGTCTTATTCTTAGTAAAGTTATTTTTTAGTAATTTTTTCTATAATTAGTATAGCAATTTTCAGATTTTCATGAATTTTTAAAGAATCTTTTTTCTAAAACAAATTAAATTTACAATTAATTAAAATTTGTTATAAAATCCAGTTTTTAAATAAAAAAATATGTAAAACATTTTATAATTAGTCATTTGAAAAATTTTTACTTTTAAAAAATATTTTTATAAAAGAACACATTATATAAATTTCATGGGGAATTTAATCTAAAAACTTTACAAAAATGCATTAAATAATATTTTTTATCAATTTTAATATTATCCTTATCGAATTTTTTATTTAAATATTTACCTTTTATATTATTTATTAATCTATATTTACTTAATCAGAATTATTTAAAGTATTTTGATTTTAAAAACTTTCGAAAAGTTTTTTTAAATTTAATTTTTCAGTAAAAAAATCTTATTTTAATTTACAAAAATAAATATATATATATATATATATATATATTTTACTTTTTATTGAACCAAATCTGTTTCTTTAAATGTTTTACTATAAATTTTCATCTTAATAATTCTAATCTTGTTATTTTTTTTACTTATTATGATCATATTTTAATTATTTAAAAAGCCTTATTTAAAAATAAATAAATATATATTTACATTTTTATATCAAAAATATATACTTATTTTAATCTATAGTTATCGTATTATTTGATTTTAAAATTAAAGGCCTTATATATTTAATGATTTTTTATATATAAATGTTGCAATTAATCCTATTTGTAAATCCCAGTATAGTTTTTGTAATCAACTAGTTTTCCTAAAATATATTTTCAGCATTTTTGTTTTTAAAATTTCTTTCTTTTTTAAATATAATTAAATATGATAAAGTATATTTAAAAGTACTTTCAAAAGATAACATTAAAAAAATAAAACACGAGATTAGTTTAAATTTTAAATTATAATGTTTTCATAAAACAATGTATTTAAATCATTAATAACTTGACTAATTAAATCAGTTATTTATATTTAATTATTTTATGAAATTATATATCCTAATAAACATGGATTTTTATATATTTACAATAAAAAATTAATTTTTTGATATTCGTTCTAATCTTTAAAAACATCATAGTTTACTTTCTATTCCTTTAAAATAAATCTGGGCTTTAGTTATTATTTAAACTCATTTATACCATATTTTTAAATATCAAAACTTTATATCAAGTATTGATATTTGAGTATATATTTAATTCTTTTATATTAAAGATATTAAAATTCATTTATTTATTATCCTAATTAGTTATTTTCTTTATAATTATTAATAAAATACTATAAATCATAAAATATATTTTTAAATAAAATTAAAATAAATAGAAAACCGTAATTGATTAACTAACTATGATATTTAATCATATTCTATATTTCTGTCCAATTTTTATTATATGAGTTTTTTGTAAATTTATATTCATTTAATATTTTATTATATTTATTTAATATGTAAAAAGAGTTCGATCTATATTGTTGCTTTGTTTTTATTTGTTAATAATTAAAAGATTTTGAAGGAATTTTAAATTCTGACATTATTTCTTATTTTTATAATATAGAAATAATTAGAATATACTATATTTTAATATAAATATTTAATAATTAAGCCTTTATTTTATTTAATTAATATAATATTTTATATTTTTTAAATAATTAAATATATTTTATTATTAAAAATAATATATATTTTTACTAATAATTAGATATATTTTGTTAAATATAATATATTATATAGAATAAAATATATTAGTATATATAGATATAAAATTTTATAATTTTATTAAAAAATATATTTTATATTTTTAAAAAAATTTATATTTAGTTATTTATTTTTATCTAATAAAGAAAAAATATATATTAACAATAATAAATTAATAAAATAATTTTTAATGCATATAGAATTTATTAAATATTATTTATTTGATGAAAAATAACATTTTTTATTATAATACTTGATTTATATTTTTTTTTAAAAAAAAATATTTAATTTATTAAATGTTTATGAAATATTTCAACATATATATATATATATATATTTTAAAAAAAGTATATAATAATAAATATTAAAAATATTACTCTTTTTGTCATTTTTCTTTTAGAATTTACGAAATATCTTGATCTGTTTTTATGCCTGTTTTTATGCCAAACTATTGTTTTAATTATTCAAATAATTTCTCTCTGTAATCATAAATCTATTCTTTAGGATGATTTTAATTTTGATTTTTAATGCACACTTTTAATAATAAATAAAAATAGTTTAATAAATAATAGATATTAAAAAATAAATACAAGCATTAGCTTAAATAGATAAAATATTTATTATGTTAACTAGATTTTGTTCTTCAATAACTGTCCCATTAATACAGGGGAAAAATAATTATTTCATCTATTTATTTGCTTTATTTGTTAGCATTAAATATGACTATATTTTACATTTTATTTTTTTAACAGATTTATTTAGTAATAATTATTTCTTAAAGGACATATAACAATATATGCTGAAGTAAAATAGCTTGGAATTACGTTTTCTCTATAAAAAATTATTAATAAAATCTATATAAAAATATTATATATATATTATTTTTAAATACTAAAACTTCTCATTACTTTCATTCCAAATTATATTTACAAAATCATTTCCTATATGTTTTTTTTACAAATAAATTAATCGTTTTGATTATTTTTAATAGGTATCAAAGTACCAACATGATAAATAATTTCTAAATTATAAAATTAATTATAAATGCAATACTCACCGTCTCTATCTGGAATTAATCCGCCACAAAATCCATTTAAATTTTTGATTTTAATTTTTTTACCAATCTTATTTAAAAAGTTCTCATATTAAGCACTTCCTTCATTTGCCTTAAATATATCTTATTAGTTTAATTAATTTTTACCTATATATAATATTCCAATCTTTGTTTTCATACTTGCTAAAAAAAAACAAAAAAATTAGAATAAAAAAAAATATCTTATAACTTACTGCAACGAGAATCAATCATATTTAACATATTTGGATAAAATTCATTAGTATTATCTATTTATACCCAATCATTATTATTATTTAGCATAAGATTGATATCATTTAAAATATTTTTTTGAAGATTCCATTAAACAACTTATTTATAATTACTGTTATTTTTTTGAATTAAAGGATTATAAAAATGTTATTAATTAATTTCACAATTATTTAAAACAGTTTATTTCTCAGTATTATTATTATTTAATTATGTTTCATTTGTTAATAATTCTTAAGAATTAATATCATTTTATTTAAAAATTTATTTTTATATATATTATATTATTTATTAAACATTTAAAAAGTTATTACATTTTTGACGAATTTATTATAAATTGTTTTTTTAAGAAATATTTCGGAAATCATAATTATTTGTACAATCAAATTATAAAAAATAAATTTAATTTTCATCTAAATCATATATGTTCTTGTTATTTAAAAAAAGGGATACTTATTCTAAATAAAAAACATATTATTTCTTGTCATAATTAGTTTAAAATTCCCAAACATATTTTGAATATAGATCTCTCATTATAATATAAATATAATCATTTTAAGTAATAATAAATGAAATTAGTTTATTTTTGTTTAATAAAAACGTTGTATATTTTTTAAGAGAACTATTTAAACAGTTTTTTCTACATTATTCCATAACCAATTCTATATATATTATTGATTACTTATTTTTCTTCATTTATTATAGATTAATATGATATTTTTAATTAATCATGTTATTACTTTTCTTATTCATTTTCAAAATTCTGAATTTATTAATTTATTTTAGGTTAAAAATCAAAGTAATATTTAAGTAATTAGCTTAAAAAATAGTCTATATCATTTTATAATTAAGGTATTTAATATAATTAATTCAAAACATTTTCTAAGTTTCCTATAAATTTTTAAGATTCTCTATGATGTTTATTCATATTAATTTCAAAGTATTTATGTTTAAATAAAATATTCTATTTATATAATAAAACATATTTTTATTATTATTTTACTTAAAAGCATTTCAATAATTTTTATGCCATTTTATATTATTTAGAATTTGTTCTTTATAATAAACTTAATAACCTTGTCATTATAAAGTTTATATTACTATAATAAATACTTTCATTTAAATAAAAAAATCCGTCAAAAAGTTAAAGTGATAAACAAGAAACTTCATAATTTTGATTTTCTTAATAATTAATACATTACATTATAAAATCCCATATAAAATACTATTTATAAAATAAAACAAAAAATATAGTTTAATTTTGTTTATATTTACTTTATTTTAAATTGGATATTTCTCATCAATTAAAATTAATAAAAATAAGGAATGTAAATAAGCAAAAAACTACAATTCTTATGATTAAAAAATAGTTTTTTCATTTAATTTTATATATTAAATTATTTAATGAATTATTTTATATATTTCTCCTTTATTTTAATCATTATTATTCATATTATATATTTTTAATATAAAATTAATTATGCTTAAAATTATTATATTTTTATTTTATTCGATTTAATATAGAACTTATATGTCTTTTATCTCATTTTCTAAATTATTGCTTAAAAACTTTTCAAAAATATCAATAATTTTTTATAAAAATAAGGCGAATAATTCTTGTTAATTTTCAAATCTATCATTTTATGTAAAAATATCAATATTATATATTAAAGTTAAAATTGAAAACTATAAAAAAAATAGATAAATAAATAAATTTTAATTTACATATATATTAATATTCTAATCTAAAGTTATTTTCATCAAGTCTAAAAAAGACTTAAAATTTTAATTTTTTAATAATATATCTTCATCTTCTTCAGCATTATTTTAAATAAAATAAAAAATTTTAAAAATATAAGTTGTGCTATTTATATCCAAACAATATTTTGTATTAATGATAATATTTTCTATATGTAAAAACTAATCAAAGGTTTCCATTAAAGTACTTATTTATATCATATTTTTGTTTAAATTTTTATTATTGTTTTATTATTCTTACTTTATTAACATCTATATAAATTTAAACAAATAATTATAGTTTTTAAAATCATAACAAAGTAAATTTATTTTTTTAGTTAAAGTATTAAATTCTAATTATAATTATTTATTACTTTCATGGAATTATTAATTCTTTAATTTTTTTAAATTATTAGGATCTTAAAGATATAGTTTACTAATAAATTATTAAAAAATATTATCAATATATTCATTTGATTTACATAAAATACTTTAGTTTTAGACTAATACAATAATATTTTTGGATATTTCATTTTTTATAATATCATTAAATTAATAGGAGTTTTCCAAAGTAAAAACTTCATCAATTAAATTTAATAAAATTATTAAAAATTATTAAAATTATTATTCAATATCTTTATTCGTATTTAATTCAAATTAAAATAGCAAGTTTAAACATTACAATATTTTACTGTAAAAAATCTATAAATATGGCTTTGAACGAGGATCCTTTAATAATTATAAAATACATTAAATATAACATTCCATCCTTTTTATAAATAACTTAATAATTTAATTATTTTAAATTTCTTAATTATTATTATTATTATTATTATTATTATTATTATTATTATTATTATAATTGTTATAATCAATTTATTTAACATTATTATTTTATTTTCCTTTGTTATTATTTTTATATTTTTTTTAATAATAATTCATTTCAAAAATTATACTTTCATATATTTAATCTAAAATAAGCAATATTATATCAATTTATTATTCTATTTTTACAGGCAAGTATTATCCAAAGTTTATTAATTATTACGATAATGTTTCTATTATTTTATTACTTATTTATAAGTGTTTTTCGGATTAAAAAAATGTTTTTTATAAATTCAAACATTAATAAAATACATTTTCTTCTAATAAAACATTATGAAATTATTTTGCATCTTGATTTGTTAGCATTTTTTCTTTTTTGAAATTTTGTAATAACAAAAAAAAATTGTTTATTAATTACAAAAACACCTTTTAAATATATATTTATAATTCAGAAGATATAGATTATTTTTAACAAATTACTAAACTTATCCCCTTTACTTTTAAATTACTCTATTTGCTATTAGTAAAATATTTCAAAATCCATTTTAAGTTTTTCTCATCAAAGCAATAATAAAACCAAGTCTAAAATAAAACAATAATCCATTTTCGTATATTTTATATATCTGCTTACATGTGTTTTAAAATAAACTAATTTTTAACAATATTTTTTATTTTAAAAAAATGAAAATAAAATAAAATTTAACATCTAAAAACTCTAATTCAGAAATTCGATTTGATTTTTCTTCTTTTATACAATTAATCCATTCATATTAATAATTTTAAGCATCTTAATTAATTTCGATTTAATTAAAAACACATATTTGTTTGAAAATATAAGTAGCTTAGCTCTAATTTAAAGAAGAGAAATCAACTATTTAATTAAATAAATTTAATATGGATAAATCTTTCAATAGATAAAATTATTTTCTTTTAAAACTACATATTATATGTGCTAAAAGCTAGAATCCTGTTTTTCTTACTTCTTTTTTATTTTTAAAATCAAGACAACAATAAATAATATAAATAATAGAATTTCTGGCAAAACATTATAAAATTTAGAATACCGATTAAGAATTCAAATTTAAAAAAAATAATTAAAATATTTATAAACATTAAAATACTTCTTTGTATAAATTCATTTAAAATTTGTCGAAAAATCTTGTATTTATTTTATGCATATGGGCTTATAAAATCTAAAAAATTTAAATATAATATTAGTTTGTAAATTATTTCCATTGTAATAGGATTGTAGTTGTTTAGGGATTTTCTTATTATTAGATTAAATTGTAAAGTTATACTAGTCTTTTGTATTTTTTGTTTGTATTTAATTACTCATCTAATATTTAAGTAAAATATTTTTATATGCTTTTATCCATTAACAAATTAAATTAAAAATAAAATGAGATAAATTTAAAAAATGAAAATATTTTTCTTTAAATATAATATATAATTTATATTATTTTAATTTTTTTTATAAAATTAATTAATTTTAAATAAATAGAATATTTCTAATACATTTAATTAATTTTAAATATATAGAATAATTCTAATACATATTTTATTTTAAATAGAATTCGGTATATATCAATAATAAAAATGTAATATTAAATGAATAATATAAAATAAGAAATATTTTATAAAAATCATAAAAATAAATTAATAATATTCTATCAATTCATTTCCTCATAATAGCATTATTAAGCAACTTAACCGTTTTACTATTAATATCCATCATTCTATTAATAAAGCTATCCTTATCCTCCTTTATTCTAAGGATAATTACCACCTTATAAATTCTACTAACCAATCAATTATTATTAATCACTAGATCTAACCACAAAAGAGCTATATTATTAATCTAAATGACCTTAAGCATCATTATTTTATTAACTCTAGTACAATTTAGAATTAATAACATTGGAGAAAGAATAGGAATTAGTTGATTAAGTAACTTTAATAGGTTATATTTCTTAAACAACCTATTATTAACATCTATTAACGACTTCGTAATTTGTTGGTTGATCTTATTAAGAATAAAATTTAGTTGAATAATATTATTATTATTATTATTATTATTATTATTATTATTATTATTATTATAATAATAGTTATGATTAAGTTAATGTTGGTGCTGAATCGTAATTTTATCTACCTTATTTTTTGACATTTTCTGTAATTTTAGAAGTAGTTTAATATCCGTTTGTTAATTATTATATTGATATTTTTTATACTTCAATTCTTTTTTATGCTTCTCTAAGTTAAACTTCTAAATGGTGGATTGTTTCTTCTAAAATATTTAATTTTCTTCTTAGTTCTATTTCAGTTGATTAACTTGAAGTAATAATTACATTATTATTTTAATAATTTTTTTATGACAATTGTACTTATAATTATCTTATTTCGTTGTCTTTTTGACTTATTATAGACTATAGGTTCTATATTTATTAGTTGAATTGAGTTATTTATGTTTAAATACTATTTATTTAGCTTCCTGAAGATGTTTCATAAGATTAAATTTTTACATTCATTTCATTATTTTTTTATTGTTCTGTATTTATTTATTAGTTAAGTTTAACAATTTCTAGGTCTTTTTGTTAAATTTTTTAATTCTAAAATTCAAGTTATTATGTAAATTAGATAATTTTCTATTCAAATTAAGTAGAATTTTAAATCTTAATTTGCCATTCTGACTCTCTTTACTGATATCTATTTATTTCTACTGCTAATTAAGTTATTTTTGCATTTTATTCTTCTATTCTAACATTTAAAATTCTAATATTTTATTCGTACTCTTATAATTTCTATTGTAAAATATTATTTTAAGTGCTATTCTTTTCAAAAACAATAATCCTAGATTTAAATTCGTTTATTTCCCTTTCTCTAATGTTTATTGCTTCCTAAAGTCTTTATATCTCTTATTTAGAAGCACTGAATTAGTTAATTTAAACTTAATAATTAGTATTTTCTGTTCTTATATTTCTAATTTCAGTATCTTTTAGATTAATAATAACTGTCATATTTTCTATTTGACCTCTTAATTATTAAATATTATTTTCTAATACTTAAATATTTCTATTCTTGTTTTCTAATTCTTATATAATAGCTCTAAGCTTATTAATTTCCTATTCATAATTTTATATTTTTTAAGAATATAATTATATTTGTGAACTAATCATTACTATTTTTTCTTCTAATTAGGCTGAATTTTAAATCTTAATTTACCACTCTGATTCTCTTTATTGATATCTATTAATTTCTCCTGCCAATTAAGTTATTTTTGCATTTTATTCTTCTATTCTAACATTTAATATTCTAATATTTTATTCGTACTCTTATAATTTCTATTGTAAAATATTTATCTAGGAGTTACTTTTTTCTAAAACAGTAATCCTAGATTTTAATTCGTTTATTTCTCTTTCTCTCATGTTTATTACTTCTTAAAGTCTTTATATCTCTTATTTAGAATCACCGAATTGGTTAATTTAAACTTAATAATTATTAATTTCCTGTCTAATATTTCTGATTTCATTATCTTTTTGATTAATAATAACTGTCATGTTTTCTATTTATCCCATTAATTTTTAAATATTATTTTCTAATACTTAAATATTTCTATTCTTGTTTTCTAATTCTTATATAATAGTTCTAAGCTTACTAATCTCCTATTCATAATTTGATATTTTTTATGATTATAGTTATATTTATTAGCTCATCATTACTATTTTTTCTTCTAATTAGGCTGAGTTTTAAATCTTAATTTACCATTCTGACTCTCTTTACTGATATCTATTAATTTCTCCTGCTAATTAAGTTATTTTTACATTTGATTCTTCTATTCTAACATTTAATATTCTAATATTTTATTCGTACTCTTATAATTTCTATTGTAAGATATTTATTTAAGAATTATTCTTTTCAAAAACAGTAATCCTAGATTTCAATTCGTTTATTTCTCTATCTCTCATGTTTATTATTTCCGTCAATCTTTGTATTTCTTATTTAGAAGCACCGAATTGGTTAAGTTAAATTTAATAATTTTAAATTTCTTGTCTAATATTTCTAATTTCAGTATCTTTTTAATTAATAATAGCTGACATATTTTCGATTTAACCTCTTAATTATTAATTAGTAGTTTCTAAAATAGTAATTTAAGATAAACCTTTTTCTATAGTAATATTTCTATTTCTAATTTCATTAATTTCTTTGTCTCTAATTACTATAAGTTCTTACAATCTAGAAAATTCTTATTTAGTATTTCCAAATTAATTAATTTAAATTTATAAATTATTAATTTCTGTTCTCATCTATTTATTTTAATTATCTTATTAAGTTATTGTAAGATTTGAATTTTCAAGTTAAGTAGTCAATTATTAAATTCTACCTTCCAAGGCAGATATACTTCTATTCTTGTTTTCTAATTCTTATATAATAGCTCTAAGCTTATTAATTTCCTATTCATAATTTGATATTTTTTATGATTATAGTTATATTTATTAGCTCATCATTACTATTTTTTCTTCTAATTAGGCTGAGTTTTAAATCTTAATTTACCATTCTGACTCTCTTTACTGATATCTATTAATTTCTCCTGCTAATTAAGTTATTTTTACATTTTATTCTTCTATTCTAACATTTAAAATTCTAATATTTTATTCGTATTCTTATAATTTCTATTGTAAAATATTTATCTAGGAGTTACTTTTTTCAAAAACAGTAATCCTAGATTTTAATTCGTTTATTTCTCTTTCTCTCATGTTTATTACTTCCTAAAGTCTTTATATCTCTTATTTAGAAGCACCGAATTGGTTAATTTAAACTTAATAATTATTTATTTCCTGTCTAATATTTTTGATTTCATTATCTTTTTGATTAATAATAACTGTCATGTTTTCTTATTTATCCCATTAATTTTTAAATATTATTTTCTAATACTTAAATATTTCTATTCTTGTTTCTAATTCTTATATAATAGCTCTAAGCTTATTAATTTCTTATTCATAATTTGATATTTTTTATGATTATAATTATATTTATTAGCTCATCATTACTATTTTTTCTTCTAATTAGGCTGAGTTTTAAATCTTAATTTACCATTCTGACTCTCTTTACTGATATCTATTTATTTCTACTGCCAATTAAGTTATTTTTGCATTTGATTCTTCTATTCTAACATTTAATATTCTAATATTTTATTCGTACTCTTATAATTTCTATTGTAAAATATTTATCTAGGAGTTACTTTTTTCAAAAACAGTAATCCTAGATTTTAATTCGTTTATTTCTCTTTCTCTCATGTTTATTACTTCCTAAAGTCTTTATATCTCTTATTTAGAAGCACCGAATTGGTTAATTTAAACTTAATAATTATTAATTTCCTGTCTAATATTTTTGATTTCATTATCTTTTTACTTAATAATAACTGTCATGTTTTCTATTTATCCCATTAATTATTAAATTGTAGATTCATATGTACTGAATTACCTCGAGCTATTTTCTAAAGATACAATTTTCTATCTGTTTTCATTAATTTCTTTTTCCCTAAGATAAATAATTTCACTCAATCTACTTAGTTCTTATTTAGTTCCTTAACCTTAGTTAATTTAAATAGTTATATTATTAATCTCATTTTTTAGATTATTAATTTCTTTATCTTTACCTTCAATTACGACATCATAATTTTAATTCTATCTATTCAACTATTAAATTTTAATTTCGTAATTTTAAATTTTTCCTCTTAAACCTTCACTTTCATTAATTTTAAATTTTAATTAAGATAACTCCTATTCCATTTACAAACACTTTCTTTTATATATTTCCACATTTCTAGAAACTTCTATTATTCTTTATTCTTACTCATCTACAGAAACTACTTATCTTTAAAGTTCATTTTCTTTTTTAGATTTTTTTATACGTTCTTAATGCATATTGTTTTAGAGTTCATCTATGACTTATTTTAATTCTATTATTTCTCTATCTTTTTGTTATATTAGATCTGTATTTTCTCTATATACGTTATTTTCGTGTTTTTCTGTCTATCTATTGATTAATTCTTTATTTTGATTTTCTAAACTAAATATATATTAAAATTAAAAATAATACTTAAAAAAAAAAAAATACAATCTAATTCTATCATTTAAAATATTTATCTATTTATTATTATCAGATTAAATATAAATAGGTTTTTCAATTACTTTTTCTTTTATCTCTACATTTTAGTAAGTTTATTATAAAGGTTATTAGTAAGTTTATTAGATTATGTATTATGCAGGTTATATTTAAGCATAAAAAGTTTATATAGGCACAATGCTTGTATTAGAAACTGAGACCAATTTAGACATTGTTTTAGGAGGACTGTACACTTCAGTAGCATACTTAATTTGATAGTTTCTATCAGACTCAATTACTTATTGTTAACCTTATCCAGTATTTTCCATTGCAGATTTTGTTCCGTAAATTACTTATTTATGTTCTTATGTTTAAGCTCCATTTACAAGTTATTAGGATAAGCGCGTAGTATTAGTATTTTCGACAATGTTTTATTCTTTTGATTCTGTTAGATATTAATTTGCTATTTATTGTGCTCTTTGCTGTTATTCGTTTGTTTAATTTTACATTTTTGTTTGCTTGTTTTGTTTTTTTACGTTTTAAAGTATTTTTTATTTATAATATTTTATCTGAATTTTATATATTTTTAATATTTTTAATTTATATTAAATTGTGTTTATTTTGTTCTTCTTTTTTTTATTTAAATAAAAATGATTTATACACTGATATTTTTTTTATTTTAATATTTATTTTATATAAATAAAATTTATTTTTATAAAATAAAATTTTATTTAATTTTTAAATTTATATAAATTCAAAATATACAATTTATTAGTTTAAAAGATTAGTAAATATATGTAATAATATATAATAATTTAAAAATTAATATTTATTAAACTATTTAGAATAAATTATAGTATTTTATTAATGCTTTTTTTAAAAATATAAATTTATTAAAGATCTATTATTTAGTATAAATATATTCAATAAAAAAATTATTTTTATTATATATATATTACAAATAAAAATATTATTTAATATAAAAATACTATCTATTTAATATAAATATTTTAATTATTATAATATAATGCTTTATTTATTCATAAAACTAATTAAATATATAATTATTTTATATTTAATTATACACTATTTTTTTTTAGATTTAAATTAAAAAAATATATCCTTTTATATTAAAATAATATATATATATTACATTTTTAGTTAATTATTAATTTTATTAGTTTATATTAATTAAAATTTATTAAATTTTAAAGATAAATTAATTAAGTATAAACAAAAAAACATATATTATATTTCTAAATTTATAAAAAAATGAATAATGATAAAAAAATCGAAATACCACTTGGTTTACAAAGTCTAAAATTTGTATAAACAGCATTTGCAAATGAAAAAAATGTTGTCTTGTAAGAAGAAAATTAATTGGAATAAACATTTGCTGAATAAATAAATTAGAAGTAATGGTCAATGTAAAAAATAATGAATAAATTGATTTAAAATTAAGGCAATTAATAAAATATTTAATAATTTAATAATATAAAAATAAATTAAAATTATTTAATAAAAAAAAATGAAAATGAAGAAAACTATCGTATTTTTAATTAAAAGAAATGAAGAATAGATATTGGAAGAACAAAAATATTTTATATAATAATTCAAAAAATTAAATATCTTGTGACAAAAAAATATAAAAAAATTAATAAATATATCTGTAAAAATACTATTTTTATGTTTTAATTATACTTTATAATTTTCAAATAAAAAAAAAAATTATATTATAATTATAATAATTAATATATAATATTCATTATAATAATAATAAGGTTATTATTTTTAGAAAATTTATATATTTTTTCTATTAATAATAAGATTTTATTTTAAAAATTTCAAAAATTATTAAGACTTTTAATTTTTATACAAAAAAACATAA
>NW_004086282.1:0-67430 GCF_000220395.1 Ichthyophthirius multifiliis | reverse complement strand
TAATAAAATAATAATAATAATATATATATATATATATATATATATATATATATATATATATATATACATATATATTATTTTTATATATTAATTATTAAAANAGTTATTTTTTTTTAATTAATATAAAAAGCATATTTAAACAAAAATATTACCACCTTATAATAGTAAAAAATATTAGAATAAATATACTTTTAATTTATTATAAAGTTATTAAATGATTTTTATTCAGACTATTAATTATATTTCATAGTTAATTGTATATTTTATTCATTATAAATTATTTTAGTATTAAACATAATAAAAATATAATATACCGTAATTTAAAAATGCCATATTATAATATATCTATATATAAACACTTAAATTTATTTTACATTAAAATGCGAATATTATGAATAGTATTTGTTTAACTCTTAAATATTTAGCTCCTTAAAAGGATATAAAAATATTATGATTAGTGAATTTTTAGAATTTTAGTTTACGAAATGTTTGCATGTATATCTCTTTTTAATTAAGAAAGACATAAATAAATACTAAATAATTTATTAAATGCATTTTTTTTTATAATAATATTAATTACTTGTTTAGAAAACTAATTATATACCTATATTTTTATCTAATGAATCTAATTAGATTTTTTTTGACTTTTATTTATTCATTTAATTTTATATTTTTTTATTTCTTATTATTATATATATATATATATAAAATCGTATAAAAGAATATGAAATGTAGCAGGATTGAACCAAATATGTAAAAAAGATATTTGAGATTTATTAAATATTATTACATAAGAAATACTTTGAAATTAAATATTAAATAAATACTATGTTAAATATTTTTATAAGGAGATTTTAAATAAAAAACGATTTATTCTAATGTTTCGTTAGTACTTGAAAAGTTTGTAATCGTAAATATTTATTATAATATAAAGTATTTTATATTTTGAATATATTTTAAAAAAAATTTATTTAAAAAATTGTTAAAGTATTGAATATAATGTATCTTGAAAAAAATCTTTAGTGAAATATATATAAAATAATTAAAGTTATTTTTAAAATAAATAGAAAAACTTAAAGTGAATAAATTAAAATTTAAATAAAAAATATAATTGAAATATATAAAATAAAGAAATTAATCAAACATGTTAGGAAAAGTAAAAAATTTGAATAAAGAATAATACACTATATTTTTAAAATTATAAAAAAAAAAATTAATTTGATTTATGTAAAAATAATATTAATTTTTTTGATAAGAAACTTAAATATACTCCTTCCTATATTTAAATAAAACTATATTTTAATTAGAATTTCTAATAGATAGACATTTTTATTAATATTATTCTTTTATTCGAAATCTTTTCATTTTAGGTTTACTTGTTTTTGAGTTACAAAACTCTTTGTTTTTATATGGTTTATATCTATTTATTATATATTTATAGAGAAAGGATATTAATTTTATTTTTAGAACTGAAATATATTCTTAGTTATTCAAATTTATATAGTTCAAAATTTATTTTTATTACTTAGATAAAAAGTTAATAAAATTATAATTAATAATATTCCATAAATTTAAAAGCTAAATTATTAACAATACATAATAAACAATAGTTTTAAAAAATATAATTTATTTTTAAAAATTATAAAAAGATTTCATACATATTTTATATAAAAAATTATATTTTATTTTACACTCAAATTTTAAAAATTTATTTTCATTATTATTTACTAATAAATATTAGTTTTTTCATATGTAATAAATAAACTTCTTAATATAAAGTAAAATCTAAGTAAATAATCATAATAAAACTATATTAATTAATCATCTAACTAAAGTTAATATATCTGATAATATTTTAAATTATTATAAATTTTTATTTTAGTTTTATTTTCTTTATTATTCTTTTTATTTTATCTTTTATAAATATTAAGGATTAATTAAAATTTTGAAGCAAATTAATTAATTTTAATACCAAAAACTGATTCGCATTCGCGAAAACATATACTTATCTTTTTATAGATTTAAGTATCTAAATAAATAAATTGAGTCCTTTTTATAATAATAAATTAGTACAATTTTAATTAATTATTAAAGATAAATTTATAACTAGAGCTAAAAACTTTTATTCTTTTTTTCGGCTTTACTTAAAAAAATAAAAGAATTAGTATAAAAATCAAATTATTAAAATTAGTAAAAATTATTATTCAATATGAGAATATTCTTAAAAAAATATTTAGATTAAATATTAATTTTGTAATTATTACTAAATTTATAATAAATTATTTCTATTATCTTTTAAAATTATAATATAAAATAAAGATAAGTAAAAATTATATTGAAAACAAAAATATATGTATAAATATATATAAATATATATAAATAAATATAAATATATATATATATAAATATATATATATATTATATATATATATATAACATTTAAACTTATTTTTAATTATTTTTTGTAATTTTTATAATTAGTAATTATTATTATATTTAAAATATAAATTTATTATAATAATAAATATTTTAAAAATATATATGTATATATTATATTTATCAATTAATAATTATTTTAATATTTTTGTAATTTATTTATTTTCATATTATTTAATTAAATTCTTTTAGAATTTTTTTTTATTGGTATAATAGATTATCTATAATTTCTTATTGTTTTAACTATTATTCATTATTTTATAATTTAATAATTAATTCTTTTATATTTTTTTAATCAGCAATAATTTTATCATTAAGCAATTCATCTAATTAAAATTAAAAAATATTATTATCTTCAGACCCAACATATAAAATAAGTTCTTTTCTAACTTAAGTTTCATCTTCATTTAATTCTTTTTCATCATATATATATGTTATACATCTAAACTTTTCACTTTTTTCCAAAGTCTTTTTTAAATATTAAAATATATAATATAATAATATAAATACCTTTATACATTCAGAATGTATATAATCCCAAACTCGTATCTTTCCTTCAAAAGAACAACTAATCAAATGTCCTGATTCTTAAATAATTAACATATCAACTACTGGTTCTTAAAAATGATCTAAAGTATTAATATGCTATTTAGAATCTAAATCCCAAAGCTTTATTACCATTTCATCTGAACCACTAAATAATATTCTTCCTTCAATTACTAATATATTAATACTGTTATTATGTGCATTCTATATATTTTTTTATAAATATTTTTAAATATATATTTACTATAGAAATTTTAGAATTATTATTTTATTATGCAATTTTAATATAATATAGTTTTCCACTATTTCCTGCTGCAATAATATTTTATTCCTTTTCATCAATAACTAAAAATAAGATTTCAATTTATCCAACCTTCGAATAAATAAAATTATTATTATTTTTAAATAAAAAATAAGATATAAATACACAATTTTCTAATTAAGGATCTACAATAATCGAACTTTTAAGTTAAGGACAAATAATAGATCCTGAAAAAGTATTTTATGCAAAGCTTTTTTTTTCAAAAATTTCCCAAACATTTATTTTTCCATCATACCCAGAAGAAAACAAGAACTCAATTTTTTCTTCCGACTATGTTTTTTTCTATACAAAAATACAAGAAGCAAAGCATTAAATAGAATCCCAGTGTTTATTAGGCGGTTATTAATCTAAGACAAGACAACTATTAAGTTCTATATTCCATAATTTAATATTCCCATCTTCATGTCCTGTAACAAATAAGTTTGCTTATTTTAAATAACTTAAACAACTAATTTCCTATTTTTCATTATTTTCTAATAAATTTTGACATTGCATATCTTTTGGATCCCAAACTCTTATTGTATTATCTAAGCTTGTACTTATTAATCTTTTTTTTATTTATTTAAATAATTTAATTGAAGAAAAAAAAATAACTTAGGAGTATCTTTATATTTTTTATCTGTTAATTTATAAGGTATTAATGCATACAAATCTATTATTGGACCTGTATGAGCTTCTGTTATGTTTCCAGCTTTTACACCTCTTTTAATCCTCAGAACATCTATAAAATTAGCTGTAACAACTAATAGTTATTAAAGATTTTCAATAATTTCAATACTAAGTATTTTTTATTGATATAAATGAAATTCTTATATAGCTTTATCAGAATGAATATTAATAAAATAAATCCTTCCTTATTCATCAGCTGCAATAAGTTCCTATTTTTTTTTTTTAATTTTTTAAGTTTTTAATATTTAAATTACTGATTATGAAATATTCCAACAAATACTTGTAAAAAGACATTTGTGTGGGTTTTTTAAACTAAAAAACTATTTACTAGCTAATTCTTCGAATCCTAATATTTTCTAATCATAACCAATAGTAAATAATTAATTATCTTTAGAAACACTTATAAATTGTATTACATGTAATCTATGATAATTATAATTTGATTTTTCTAAAACATATCCACTACTTTTTTTTAATGTTTCAGGCCTTATTATATGTATTGAACCTTAGTTTTTATTTATTTATATATATAAAGCAATTTAAATATTAACCTTCTGTATCTCCAGCATATAATTAGACATTTTCTCCTTCTTTGCAATGTATACAGGTGATATAGGTGCTATTATTTACCATCTTTTTCATTGAGAAATCATAAATAATTTAAAAACAAACAAACCATGGATGATAAAATAATTCTCTTCCTTCCTCTTATCTATTTTAAAAATTTAAATTAATTTAATTAATTTTATATTTTATTTATAAAATAAAGTTATCTAATTATTTTTTTATATACTTCCATATTTTAAATGTTTTATCATTTGAAGCAGAAAATAGAGTCTCATTTTTTTAAGAATATTATAAACTCACAATTGTACCTTAATGACCTACTAAAGTCTAAACTATAGCTTTTTTTTTTTAATCAGTATCCCTAATATTATATAGAAAAATTATACATAATATTAAATAATAATTACCATATTTTAATTGTTCTATCAACACTACCAGTGAATATATATCTATTATTAAATATTTTTTAAGAAATAAGGCATTTAACTTCGCCTTTATGAATATTTTTCACTTAGTCATATTCAATTATTTCATATTCTTTTTTTTCTGTAATGCTCTTATTTTTTTATAAAAAATTATTATCTTTATTTGTTAGTTTTTTAAAAAAATATATACTTTAGTTTCAAAGCCTTTTTTATGGAATTCCAAAATCGAACCATTTATTAAACCGACCGATATTATTTAATTTTCTCGTGAAAAATGATAACATGTCAAACTTAACTTTCATTAAATTATTAAAACTTATAAAAGAAATTTCGCATTATTTATATTTTTATTTTTTTTACAATTGACTCATCTTTAAATTTCGATTTTTTAACATTGAAGTCTTTATGAAAAAACTTTTTAACTCTAACAAAATCCATTATTTTATTTTAAATAAAAGAGTAAAATATTTTTTTAATTAAAAGAAAAAAAAATATATATATATATATATGTAAAAGCATAAAAGTTTTATTTTATTTAAAAAAAAAATATTTTAATTAGTTAAATCATCACATCATAGATTAGTTTAATTTTTATTTTTCAAATATTTTTTATTTGAATTCATTTTAAAAATTATTTTATTTAACAACTATTTAATCTAATTCTTTAATCATTCTTAAGCTTATCTAAGTATTCTCCTCTTCCAATTTATCTATTTTTTTTTACATTTATGTATTTTTATTTTTTAGTTATTAATTAATATTTTCTTATTCATTAATAATTTATTTTAAATCTTCAATTTATATTTAATAATCATTTTTTAAGATTTTATACTTTTCTTCGTTTTCTTTTTAAATATTTTCTATTGATTATTATTCTTTATATAAAATAAACTATTTGCATTTTTCCTAAAAAAAGATAAACTTATTTTATTCCTTCTATATCTCATCATAAAGTTAATTTTAGAATTCATTTTTTATTTTAATAAATTCTTATTAGAAAAATTCTTCTTTTTATTGCATCTATAATTAATATTTTTCAATATTTTGGGAAGTTTATTCAAGTTCCTATTATTTTTATTAATTAATTTAATTTAATTAATCTATTTCTTCTTTTTATTTTTACAAATAACCCTTCATTTATTCTTGAATATATATATTTTTTTAATTTTTATTTTTTTCTTCTTCTAATTATTCATTAAATTTATTTATTTCTTCATCTTTTTATTCTAATAAATTTTCTATATTTTAAATTTTTTCTTATATGTTATCATACTAAATATAAAAAAATATTAAGTTAAATAATATTTTATAAATACATTTATTTATAATTATTAGTAATGTTCTATTTTTTATTAATAATTATCTTAAACTACTTTTTTTTCAAAATAAATTTTCTAAATTTCCTTCTCAAATTGATTTTCTTTTAATTTAATTATTTCTACTAACTCTTCATTTTTTTAAGCTTAATTCATTATTTCTTATTAAAATAATTAACTTTATTCATTTTAAAGTGATTAAAATGAGTCAATTAATTAATTTAAGTTATCTTTTTCTTTTTCTAAAGATAACATATTTTCTTGTTATTTTTTTATAACTTAATCTTTTTCTTAAACTATTTAAATTTACTCTAATTTATACTTTTTTCTTAAATTAATATTTTTTTTTTATTTTTTTACTTTATTAATAATCTCTTATTCTTTTTAAACTTGATTTTTTAATTATTCTTAAATTTATAATATTTCTTATTAAGCTTCTTAACTAATTTTGTAACTTTCATCGAGTTATGATTAAATTTTCTCTTATTAATTTTCATATATTTATATCCTGTTATTATTTTAATCTAATTTATTATTTAATTAAGATATTTCATTTTTTTATTTATTTATTTCCTATTTTTACTAATTATTTTAGTTTTCTAAATTTAAAATTAATACAGATTAATCATTAATTTAATCATTGAACTTTTGTATTTAATTAAGTTATTCATTTATAGTTTTTTCTTGCTTTTTTAATGAAATTTTATTTTAAATATAAAAATTAATAACAAAAATACTTCATTTATTTTATTCTAAAAATTTTCATTTTATTTTTATATTTTAATAATTTCTTAAATAGTATTATTATCTTCACTTTTGAATTTAGATTTTATAAGTTCATCTTTTAATTTATCATTTTCATATTATAATTTTTCCACTTATTTTTGAATATCATCTAATTTCCCAAACTAAGTTTTTTAATTATTGACTCTTTATGAATCATCTGAATGTTAAAATTTATTTACACTATGCGCTTTCCTTAACGAATCCTCTATTTCTTTTTTACTACTAATAATATTTAACTTACTATTAGAATTAAATTAATTTTTTTATTATTATTGATATGATTCTAAATTAAGAATATATATAAATTAGTATAAATAAAAATACCATTTAATATATTATTATTAAAAGAAAAATTAAATTTATTAAAATCGATACTTTTACTATCATTTAACTATTATTCTTATATATAATTATTTTCATTATTAAGTGTTTAATTTTAAATAGATGTATAACTATTAATACTGATTGCATCAATTTCTTTACATTATTAAATAAATTAAATTTTCATTTAAATTTTAAGCGTAGATTTCTAATCAGGACATTTTTGAAGTTTTAAATTTTATTATAAAGTTATTTATTAATTTACTAATTCTATTAATATTAGTTTTTTTTTAAAAAAAAAAATTATTTATTTTAGATTTTACTATTTAAATCTTAATTTTAAAATTGTTAAAATAAATCATTTAAATATATTTCAGCTACTCCTCCTACTTTTTTTCCAACATCGGTAATAATTACTATTGTTATTGTTGACTTTTTATTTTTTGTTTAAACAAAAAAAAAATAGAATTTCTTATGTATATTAATTTTTTAAACTTTTTTTGGTAATATTTTTTGCTAAAAATCTTAAAAAATAGTTGTAATTAAGGATAAATTTTCATTAATTTAAGTTATATTTTAATTAGGAATTATATTAATGGCTTTGTTAGTATGAACTTTATTAGTTCCTTTTATATTTTTATAAAAATTAATTTTTTTATTAAAAAAATAAAAAACCCCTTTTCCATATTATTTATATTTGACAAGGAAATGATAAAGACATGAAAATGGTTTCTAAAAATAAATCAAATTTAAATTAAATCGCTTTTAATCCTACAAATTATTATTCTTTTAAATTATTTTACAAATGCATTTATATATTTATTTATTTTTAAAAAAAATTATATTTAAAATTAGTGAAATAAGCATTTTAAAAAAATAAATAAAAATAAAAATAAAATTTAATTAGTTTTATCTTTATTTAAATAAAAAATAAAAAAAACAAATTATGCTATTTTTATAATCAAAGTACTTTCGAAGTTAATTTTTAAAGTCTTAATAATTTTCTTAAATAATCTTATTCTTATTTTAAAGCAATTTTGACTAAAGCTTATTCTTCAGTATATTCTAATCTTTTTTTTAAACTTTAGATTTCTATTTCAATTTCATTAACAGTTCTACTTTCTATTATATTTAATAACTATTATTATTTTTATATATTTTATAACTTTTTTTAGCCAGTTTTTATAACAATTAAGTATAATCATCTTAGTTATCTTCAACCACATCCTAAATATCATATTGAAAATCTTTTATTAAAGAATCTAAAGATTTTTCACTTTAAAAAGTATCTTCTCCTACTTATAAATTAATTTTATTAAACTTTCCTTAACTTTTTATTTTAATTATTAAAATATTATATTTTAATATTAATTTTTAAGAAAATTACTTCATAATCATTTTAGCAATAATGTCTTCTTTTTAATGCCTGATAATTTTTTTATAAAAATTAATATATTTATGTATAAAAAAAAAACTTCTTTTATTGTGATCCATATTTATCTTCATTTATATATTATTCAATAAGTTCTTAAATTTCTTCTTAAGTATAAGTTTATTCTATATTTATTTTTATGGTAAAAAAAAATTAAGATAAAATTAAAAAAATATATAACTTTATACTTCCTCTAGCAAATTAAACAGATCTAGCATTTAACTCTATTTATTTAGTAGGTTTTGATGTGTTAAGTATATCTTCTTATTCATCTTCATCTTTTATTAAAGGTTTTATTGTAAGATCTGAATCACATACAAGTGTATCTTTAATTAAATCTCTAAACTTTTTTTTTTTTTTAAATTTTTTTAGAAAGTATTAATTCTTTACTGTAAAAAGCAAGCTTTTACATTAATCTTCTTATGAATCATTTGATAAAATAACAACTTTTATTTGAGGATTTTTTTTAATTATTTCTTTAACTAATTAAGCTTTTGTTTTTAAATCTGCAAAACTAATATTATGGCTTAATACTATTTATTTTTTAGATTTTTTACTATCTTAATCAACTTTTTATTTTTTTATATATTAATAAAAAGAATGTATTTTTTCATTTGTTTACATAATTCATTATCTTTTTAAATCATTTCTTTTTTAAATTTATCAAATAAATCTTATTTATAATTTATTAGTTTGCAAATAACAGGTTTGACATCTTAATTAATAAGGATTATATCTAAGTTTTATTAATATGCTTTTTCACTTTATGTTTTTAATAAAATAAGTAGTTATTTTTAAAAAATATAAATTATTTACCTTGCTTCCTAAAAAGGCATAATACCTAATTATTTATTATTGTTGTCTATAATTCTTACATTTCCATCAAGATCTAGTTCTTCATTTAAATTATGATACTATCAGAATAATTTATGAAAATTTTTGATTTTATTTGTAAAATTTTTACTTTCAATTTTAATATTTAAGAAATCTTTTATAGTGTTTAATATTCTGATGGGGTTGTTGCATATGCGAAATCAAATTTAATTTACTTTTGGAAAAAAATGTTGTGTTTGAAATTTCTTATTGCTTTTTAAAATAACATCATTTTATTTATATTTTTATTTAGAAATGTTTTCAGAATTAAAAGATAATTTTAATAAATATTTTATATTCAATAAAAAATTAAAAATAATTTATCTTTATTTTACAATTTTAATTTATATTTTTTACAAAAAAAAAAATATTATAAATTATAAAATTTTAAATGTTTGACTGGAAAAATAAAAAATCTACTTTTTGCATTTTTATTTTCTCTCTGGAATATATATAAATTATTATAATTTATATAAAAAAATAAATTCAATAATAAAATAGAATATATTATAGATAAATTTATATGAGATTTATTAGTTAGTATGTAAAAAAGCTCAGAACTTGCTATTCATGGACATAAATTCCCATTTAAGTTACAATTAACAAGCTAATTCTTTAGATTTATCGTTATTAGAATAATAAAAAGTATATCCGCACTTAAATCCAACATCAAAATTGATAAAATTAATATTGTCATAAGAATAAAAATAATAAATATATTTATTCATTCTAAATTCAGTATTTTTGCATAATTATTAAGGTTATCATTTGCTTTAATTACAAAATATACATAAATTACCTTATAATAATTTTTTTTTAATTTATGTATTTTTTATTAAAAAAAAAAAAAAAAAGTTAAAAATGTATTTTTATTTGTATAGAATATATATTAAAAAAAAAAAATAAATAACAATAAAACTAACTATAATGGATATATAGATATAATAAAAAAAAAAAAAAAAAAAGTATAAAAAATTTTCTTATTTATAAAAAGCTATTAATAAATTGGAAGGAAAAAATACTAAAAAGATAAATTAATTAATGAAAGAAAAATATAATATAATAATATATTTCATGTAAATCTATAAAAAAATTAAGTATAGTATAAATATAAAAATATGTATATAAATATTAATATATATTTATATTTGTGTAAAAAAATTATATATATATTTGAATATATAAATATATATATACATATATATATATATATATATATATTTATATTTTTTATTTTATTATGTTTTTATTTTATTTTTAAAATTTAATTTTTTAATTATATAAAAAGTATTATATACATATTGATTAAGCAATGTTTTTTATTTTAATTTTTATTTAACTTTTTATTTAGAAATAATAAATTTGTACTTCTTAAATTACATAATAAATAGGAAATAATTTTAAATATCTTTTATTTTATTATATTTACTTAATTAAAATATATTTATTTATTGATATTATCAATTTTATTTTTACATAAAATAATTAAATTAAAACATATATTCAAAATTATATTTTTTTAAATATTTTATTTGTTTAAGATATTGGTTAATATTTTTAAGAAATTTTTGAAGAATTATTATTTATTATATTGGTTATTTTGGGAGAAATATTTCTATTACTATTTATCTTTTATGTTTCTATAGTATTATAAGATACTTCTTCTAATACTTATGAAATCAAATCTTACTATTCTTAAATTTATTTAGATAAAGCATAGGCTTAAATTGTTGGGCTTGAATTTTATATAAATTTTTATTAAATAATTATATAAAAATATATATATATATATTAAATATTTTATTTATTTATATATTTTACGAATTATTGTTTGAATTATTTTATATATTGTTATTATTTTAATTATTGCATAATTTTTTATTTTTAGAATCATTATTTTTTTTTAAGATTTTCTATTTATTTAATTTTTCGTTATTTTATATTTTAGTATTAATATTTATAAAACTATTTTTTTTATTAATGTTTTAATAATCATTTTTCTTTGAAGATTATCTTCCCTAAAAATGGTTTTATTATAACATTTTTTTCCCTTATCTAATTTCAGGGGTTATATTTTGACCAGTAACTACATTACCTATTTATTATTTAAATGTTTTAATTTTAGATTTTTCTTAGTATTCATTTTATTAATTAAATAAATTATTAAACGTCGTTTCTAATTAATATTTTTCATCAAATTATTTTCTTTACGGTTTTTAAAAAAATGAATAGAACTAATTACTTTAATCTCTTCTTAAAATTTAACTAATATTGTTTGAATTTTATTGATATTAAAAAGTCTTTTTTCCTTCTATTTTTTTTATATGATTTATTTTGTAATCCTAAAAATTTTAATTTTAATGTTTTACAGGAGAAAACATTATATGAAAATTTGAAGATTCTTTTCTTTGTAAATCTGCTATTGTAGTATAAGTTTAGTTATATGTTTAAAAATATTTTTTAGAGTTTTTTTTATATTAGTCGTATGTCTGTATATTTTTAACTATATTAAATTATTTTTTTCCTTTATTTGTCAAAAAGTTCACCTGTGCTTAATCTTATGATATGCTTTGGTTAAAAGAGTAATCACTTAAATTAAAACTTTAAGAAATTGATATTTTTTTTTAGGGTTTTGTTTATTGTTTTTTCAAATATAGTTGTTTGTTTATTTAATATATTTTATTAATATCTCCATAATTTTTTTATTTTTATAATTAATTATTTTTCATTTTTTATTTTTACAAAAAATATAAATGAATAAAATTTATTTTTTCATTATTTTTTATTTAACATTTAATATATTAAAAAAATAAAAAATCAATATTTATATAATTTTTTTTTTAAAAAAAAAAAAAACTCAATTATTTTTCTTATTAACATTTTAAGGAATTCTTTTTGGTAATTTTCCTTCTCTCATAAGTTTAATATATTCACCAATGCAATGATTTACATTAAATCTTTTATCAATTTCATAGTATTCTTAATCCATAAATTCATTAAGTACTCTTTTACCATCTTTTACATACCCTTCAATTCTTTTTCTTAGATCGTTTCTTTCCTATTCCTTTTCTTTAAATTCAGAAGCATATTTCATCATTTACTCTTCAATAGTAAGCACTTAATTATTCCTACTTTTCTAAAATTCATCTTTTATTTTTCTGTCATGTTATTCCTTTAAATCTTCAAAAGTGAGCTTTGGCTAAGGTATATATAAACGAGAGTTAGCCCATTCATTAATATCTGGATATTTTTCAACAATAAAACCAGAAAGATTACACTAAGGTATTTCTCTAGCAGGATATTAATATTTTTTAAGTTACAACAAATTTTCTAGTTATCCAACGAATCCTTTGGGTTCTTTTTTAAGATGCTATTCCTATATAAATAAATAAAATTATTTGAAAGTATTTTATATATTAATAAATTTTACTATATTTTTAATCTTCTATTTATTAAAATAATTAGGGACATTATTTTCATCATAATCGATATTATTTTTTTTAACAACTTTTTTCTTAAATTGAATTTTTCCTTAATTATTTTTACCATCTAAACCCAAATTAAGTCTTTTTAAATATTTTTCTAAATTTCCATCATCAATAAAATTTTTTAACTTATAATAATGATATGCAAGTCTAGCATTATGTTCTGCCCTTTCAATTTCTTTTTTTTCAAGTCTTCTTAAATGCTCCTAAGAAACTTTCATTTTTTTAAGTTTGATTTCTTCCAAAGTATCTAGTTAATCATATAATTATTCTCTCAATTTGAAATCCATATTAGGATTGTTTCTTAATTATTCATTAATTTCCTTTTCAACGATCCTAGGAGCATTATTTTTATTAAAATCATTTACTTTATTAATAATAGTATTTAGTTCAAAAGCCGACATTTTTTGAGGCTATTATTGAATTCTTTTCCCAAATTTAAATTATAAATAATTTGCTAAATCATAGCTATTTTATATTTTAAAATCTTTAACTGTTTCTTTTAGGAACTTAAATACGTCGTCATATCTAATATATTTATTGAACTTTTCTTCAGGTCTTTTTTAAATATTATGCTATTCTAATTTTATATCAAGTGCATTTAAAGATTCTTTAAGGTTATTGAATTCTTCCACTTTTTAATTAAACTTTTATATTTATTAATACATTTCATTCTCAGGATTAAAAAGAGCCTAATTTCTTAAATTAGGGTCCATTCCTTATTCTATTGTAGGGACTAATTTATCACTTGGAATTTCGCTTCGCATTATTAGATCTTATTTTATATTTGAATTATTAGTTTATTTTATGAAAAAGTTGTCTGCTTTTTTTGTTTTTTTTTCAGATTTATATTCTTTATTTTTTGATTTTTTCATTGGATAATATGTTCCTTTTTTTTAACTTTTTTATTTTTAATTAAAGGATTCTTTATACTTTATTTATTTTTATTATTATTTAAAAAAAGGTTTTTTTTTTTAGCATTTTTTTTACTGATTCTACTTTACTTTTAGATTCGCTTAAACTTGAACTACTTGATCTGTCTCTTTTGTAAACAGAAGTTTTTTTACCAAATTATCCTGAAGATTTTTATGAAATTTTTTTGATTAATACTTACTTTTGAAGATTGTGTTAGGAAAATACCTTATTATTTACATTAAATGTTGAATAAGTTTAATTTCTTATATTGTTAACGTTTATTTTTTTTTCAATTTCATTTGATTTTTAACTAACTCGAAAATCATATCTACTTACTTATACCGTTTCAATTCCTAAAAAAAAATTTTAGTAATTTATAATATATTTATATACCTATATTTTCAATATTGTCATCATTTTCTAGTCTTAATTAAAATTATTATTATTAATTGATTGAAGTCAAATCCAATTATTTATTTTATTATTATTATTATTATTATTATTATTATTATTAAATATTGTTTTTTGATTTATTTTTATCTTATTTATTTGTTTATTAAATGTCTTATTCATTATATTTTTATTTTTCATTATTTTCGTTTTCTTGTTTTTTCTTTTCTCCCTCTTCTTCTTATTTTTCTATATTTTTTTTTTAGAATTTTAAAATTTCCTTATTTCTTTATTATTTCTTTGATATTTCTGCATTTTAAGAATAAGGTTATTTCTATGAAAGTGCCTATTTTTTCAATTTATTATTATCTTCTAATTTTCTTTTTAATTCTAAAACATCAACATCTTAATTACTTTAAGGTTAATGTGACTTTTTATTCTTTTGTTTATTTTTTTCCTCTTAATTTGTAATTTCTTACAAATCTTCATCCTAATTTTTATTTGAATAATTATTTTATTATGAAAAGCTTTCATTTTGAATTTATTTTTCGAATTCTTCAGAAAGTTCACTTTCACTACTTCTGTATTTTTTTTCTTCTAATCTATCCAAATCATATTTCATTCTGTCTTTTTTACTTTTTATTTTAAATAAGTCTTCTATATTTTCAAATTTGCACCCTTCTTCTTCATATTTTTCTAATTCTTCTTTTGTTACAGGTTCTTTTTTTTATTTAATATAAAAATAAATAAAGTAGAATTTTTTTTTTTTTACATATTCCTGCCCTTTACAATTTCGCAAAAACTCTAGCCTTCCTTGAATTTTTTCTTTCCTAATACTATTATTTTTTATTTTCGAGCTTTAATTTTTTCTAAACTTCATATTCCTATAACATTTTCTTATATTCTTTAATCGAAATTGAAAAAGTAGAATTTTTATATTAAATATCTAAAGGAGTTTGCCAAATATCAGCAGCATATTTTTTTGGATCAATTACAAACTTTGACCCTTTCTATAAAGCCTCATCCAATTTTGATAAATACTTCAAATCTTCGTCTCCCCCTATCCCATCTCCACTTTGTTTTATATTCCTAATATTTGTTGACATATGCTCTTCTGTAAGCCTCTAGATCTTCTTAACATATTTCTGAATATATTTTCTATGAGTTATATCGTTTTATCTTTAAATTTTCATCGGTTTTATTTTTTCTTCATTCACATCTTCTATAATTTCAGAAATTTTATCTTTGCCTGAAGCCCTCATCACATCCAACTTTGTGATATCCTATCCATTTAAAATCACCAAATTTTTGAATCGCGATTTCCTTGGAACTGGACAAGGCTATACTGCATATTTAGCCAATGTATTTTTGTGGCCATATTTACTCACTAATTATCTAGTCTCTCTTGGGTCTAGCTCTTCATCAAAAAGCTTTGTTAAATATTTAGTTTAAAAAAAAAATTATTTAAAATATTTTTTATTTTTTTATTTTATTTTAATTTTTTTATTTTTTTACTTCGTTTATTTCTAAATCTTTTTACATTTATTCTTCATCTTAACGAGAAAGTCGAGTTGGAGGCATTGCTTGATAACCCACAGTTAGAATTTTAACAGGGTCATATTTTTTATATTTTTCGGGATATAAAAGTTCCTTTATTAAATTTATACTGGATAAACGATTAGATATAGGATTATATTGAAAATCTAAAGCTCCTAAATTTTATAATGAACCTAACTCTACTATATCATCTAATATGTCGATTTTATTATTCGATAAATCCAGTATTTCTAATTAAGGACAACCTTTTATTAATATACTGGAGTCAAAACGTTATATTGAATTGTGCGATAATTTCAATATTTAAAGATTTTTTACTACTTCTAAACATTTCTGAATTGGTAATTCAGTTGCATGTTAATAGCTTAATTCTAATACTTTACATTCTTCGGGCTCAAAATCCGAACTTAAAAATTTTTTGCGAAGTTTATCATAACGGCCATAGTAAAGTGTCTCGTATTTTATTTTTTATAGCATATTTTTTAAAATTTTTTTTAATTTTATAAGTATTTGTTATTTTTTTTGGTTTTTATTTTATTAATATTTTTTTTTTTAAATGTTTCAACTTTTTATTATATTTTTATGGAGTAATTTAATAGAAAAAATATATGGAAATTATCTCTAATAATAAAATATTTTAAATATTAAAAAAAATATAAATATCTTTTTCTAAAAATATAAAAAAAAATGAATCAATAATTAATAAAATTATTTAATTAAAACATTTTTGTCAATAAAAGTAGAGTTTATAAAGCATTAAATTAAAAAAATATAAACATATGCTAAACTATATAAGAAAAGTAATACTATTTTTATGTTTATTTCCATACTTTTTAAAATGATATTATTTTAGAAAATATCAAATATAATAACATAACAAACTCAATTGAATAAACACTAGCACTTTAAAAAGATAAAATAAGCTAAAATATATTAATAGATTTCGGAATCATTAGCAATAATTAAGAAATATAAATAAGCATCTAAAATATAGATATAATATCAAAATTATTATCTTAAATAAAAACTGAAAAAAAAATATTCTCTAATTAATAAAACTAATAAATAAAAAATCTTATAATTTAGATTTTGAATAAATAAATTCATTCTATTTAAAATTATTAATTTGATGCTATCCTTTAAATAATTATATAATAAATCAAAGATTATAGTTATGAATATTATAATGATATGGAATTATAAAAAATATAAGAAAAAATTAACGATTTTCAAAGTATTAATGAACTAATAGATATTGAATATATATCTTCAATATTAAACAAATGTATCCAAATATAAGAACTTATTCCAAATAATAAAATTTAGTTTTAAATAAATAATGCATTTTTTGACTAATATCTAATAAATAATTATAAATAAATGAATTCTGATTAAATATTTCATGCAATGCAATATTTCTTATCAATTTCTTAATTTTTTGAATCTAAATTTTTATAAGAAACATATTTTAACGAATGTAAAAAGACTAAATTTTACAAAAAAGAAGTCTTGTAGAGGAGATTAGGAATAAATAACTTTAATTAGCCTATTTTAACTATTTTAAAATAATCATTTACTTGTTTTTATTTACAAACCCAAATATAGAAAAATCCGAAATTTGTAAAAAACATAAACTTCGATTGCTTTTAAAAGATAAATTTAATAATAAATTTTTTTAAGAGCGAAAAATACAAAAATACGCCTTTAATTGATATCTATATAAATGAAATTATTTCATTATTACAGGAAATATATTAAGAAGACATCTTAATTAATTTTTCTAAAGAAAATAAATACGTTTTTTTGGTTGAAAAAATAATTAAAATGTGTAGTTCTATATATTTGGAAAATAATAAATAATATGATTTATTAATAAATTTTATAGAAAACTTTTTTTGTTTAAATTATTAAAGTTTTTCTTAAAAAACATTTTTAAATTTGACCTAAATATATTCTTTAAAAAATTTGGAAGATTAAAAAAAATAAAATTGTTTATTTTTTATACTATTTAAAGATTATTTTCTTTTATAAATTAGCGAATATTAAAATGTTTTTTTATTAAATTAAACAAGTAATGTACTTATACTTATTTAAAAATTAGAAATAGATATATTTAGTACAGTTTCTTATTTTTAATTTGTTTCTTTTAATTTTAATAAATTATCAAATAATAATAAATTCTAATTTATTGATTTTTTATTAAAAAATTAAAAAATTGATAATATATAAGAAATTCTTAATCAATAAAATTTAATTTTGTAATGTCTAAAACTCAAAATAAATTATATAATGTTAGTAAATTAATTTAATGATATATAAAAATATTATGAAAAAGTTAATAAAATATTAATAGAATGCTTAGAAGTAAAAATAGAAGAAATAAATGAAGAAAACATAATTTATTGTTTAAATTTAATATATGAGTTTTAAATTAAAAATATATAGTTTGATTGTTTAAATCTTTTATAAGATGCTATTTTTAGAGTTATTTCAGATTCTCATTCATAATATTCACTTAAAGGGTATGAAAAAATTATATTTATTTGCTTAAAACTAAATAATTTAAATAAAAATTTCGATGATAATTCAGGGTGTTATTAATTAACTTTATTAGAAGAAATAAATAATTATAATTTGTAAAACTTTAAAAATTTTTCGAAGGAATTTCAAGAATAAATAAATCCATTTATTAAAAAAAAATAATAATAATAGTTTTTAGATTAATTTTTATAATAAGTTTTATGACAAAAAAAATGAATTTTTATTTAAATTTAATATTATTACAAAACTTTAATTTTATTATATTGTAACATATAAATTATTTTGTTTATAAAATACAATCTTCTTTTTTCAATAAAAATAAATATATTATAAATTTTTAATTAATTTTGTATATAAATTGATAAAAATATATTAAAAAAAAAATATCAATTATAAAAAAATGTATTATTAACGATTTTTTTAAATAAATAATTCTTTTTAAGAAAATAAGAATAAAAATTATATTATTCAATGAAAAAAAAAAATAACAATAATATTTATAAAGTATCTATATAGTTTCATATAGATGTCAGACTATTTAAGAATTCTTTATAATTAACTCTTTTTTATCCATCTGTAAAAGGTTCTAATTAATGAATTAAAAATTCTATTTCTTTATCTTATAAACCATTTTTAGAAAGTATTATTTTTATTTTTTCGACTCCAATATATTTATCATCATCCTTTGCAAGTAACTTGAAAGCATTTTAGACATCATTAAAGGTGTACTCAGTTAATTTTAAATTAAAAATTTTTAGAAAATCCTCAAAACCAATCAATTCTTTTTTATTAAAAATTTTTGCAACCATTTCATTAAATTAATCATCTGAAACTTAATAATCTATTGTTTAAAATAAATCTCTTAAGCCTTTTTTATCTAATAATTTAGTATCTTTAGAAGCAACTAAATTAAAAATTTGTTAAAAAGCCTATTTATGATTTGTTTTTATATCTAAGCTCATTTTTCACTTTTTTTTTTTTATAAAAAATTATATATATAAGAAAAAAAAATATATATATATTTATAAATATAAAAAATTAAATTAAATAATAATAATAAAATGTTTTAAATAAATAAGAAAAATGAGATTTTTAATTATCAAATTTTAATTACATAAAATATAACAAAAATTAATTTTTAAAAATAAAAATATAAATTCATCCTCCACGTAATGTTGATATAAAACTAACTTTGTCTTTATTTACAATTTATGCTTCTTCCTTTTCTTCTAATTCCCAATCAGCATCATTATTAATACAAGAATTCCTGATCTCCTATAAAATATAAATATATTATTTTGAATTAAACAAATATAAAATATATAATTATATTTAAGTTTTTTATATTTTATACAGTTACTTATCGTTTCCAATGAAAAACTCCTGTCTTTTTTAAAGATAATTAGTAGCTATTTCTTAAATTAAATCGGCCATTTTTATTGAATCTTAATTTTATAAATTAACTTCAAAAACTTTTTGCCCGTTAAAACATAAATCAAGACCTCCGCTTTTTTAAAAAATAAATAAAATAAAATTATATGATTACTAAATTTTATTATGAATACCTAACTTCTATTGTAATTTTCATAATTTATTTATTTTATTTTTTGTAAATTGATAATAAAGTTAATTTATTTATATTTTTAGTTTTTGTGTAAAAATATTATAATAATGTTTCTTTTATTTATTCAAGGAAATATATATATTTAAACAATTTTAAAAAAATAAATTTAATTAAAATTTAGCAAAAAATCTTTAATTTATTACTTTTTTAAATAATTACCAAAATTTAATTTAATTTAATAATTAAAATGCCTGAAATAATATAAAAAAAATATTATTATTTTTTTTTGTTTAAAAAAAAAAGCTATTAATTATAAATATTTTCTATGATAAAATTTTTAAATTATATATTATATAATAAATACTTTATAAAATAATTAAATTAAAATAAATAAAATGAGAAAATCGCTTCAATGTAAATATATTTATAAAAAATATTATTATTGATATTTATATAAAGATAACATTAACACTAATATTTAATCTAATATAAATATTGTAAACTAATAAGAAAGTGAACTTTTGAATATTTTATCACAATAACGACAAAATGCATTTAAAATAAATAATTAACTAATAAAAAAGAATGTATTAGATTAATAACAAAACGATGTTGAAAGCTCTTCTTCGAATACACAAGACTCAGCAATAAATATTACAAATAGAATTATAAATACATTAAATAAACCCTAAGTAAGGAATTCAGTAGAAGTTGAACTAAGCAAAGATTTGTATTAAAACTCAGTACAAATAAAAAGAAATTCAATCTAAAATAAAATAAATTCAATCAAATAAAAAGCAACTTCCAAAGAAGATATGTTAGGTAGTAATACAGCAATAAACTCAGGTCAAAGTAAATTAAATTTTAGAAATTAGAGCGATTTATCTTTAAAATTTAATTTAAATTAATAATAAAAATCTGATATTTTACGAGAAAGTAATTAATAAATGATGGAAGCTAAATGCTATTTAAATGTAAATAAAAATTTTTTACTTTAAATTCCTTAAAATTAGCAAAATTTAAAAGCTTAAAAAATATCAATTATTGACGATTCAAATATCATTTTACAAAAAAAAAGAAATTTTCTAAAAGCGTTTTTCTTTACTCATAAATTTTTACAAAAAATGATTTTCATAGCTAAATATAAAAACATATATTCCCTAGAATAAAAACACTTCAAATTTATCAGAGATAAATCATTTGGAGGTTTTTACGAAAGAGAATCGAAATAAAATAAAATTTTCTATTACGTAGAATTAGTCAAATACATATTTTTAGATGAAAATTCTCCTTTTAAAACATTTTAACCGAATAATTTATTTATTATAACTTGGGAAACTATTTTATTTTGTTTTTTACTTTTTTTAGTTTTTTATATTCCTTTGTAAGTTTGCTTTAGCTTCTAAAACATTTACATAGAGACTTCCACAATGTAAAATTTTATGAAATTAGCCCCTTATTTATTAACATTGGATATGCTCATAAATATAAATACAGCTTATTATGATAAAGGGATTACTATAAATAATAGACAATAAATAATAGTAAAATATTTAATGTTTAAATTTTGGATAGATATAATAACTATTGTTTCTTTTATCTTTTAATCTTAATATAAACTTTTGTTTTTATTAAGATTAGTTTAAGTAAAACACCTTATTAATAAATTGGATGAGAATTATTAGATTTAGTATAAAATGCCTATTACTTTCTAACTTTAGAAATTACTTTTGGTAGTTTTATTGGTTTCTCATATGTGTGCTTGTGGATTCCATTTTATATTGAAATATTCTACAGAGGAACAAAACACTTGGATTAAAAATATAAATGCGGAAAATACTGATTGGAAGGAAAGATATATCAACTCTTTATATTTTTCTTTTACAACAATGATTACTGTTGGATTTGGAGATATTGTTCCGAAAAATGTAAATGAAAAAATTTATGTTATTATTGTGTAAGTTATATCTTGTGGAATTTTCGCCTATGTAGTAAATTGTATAGGGAGTATTTTTTCAGATATTGCTAGAAAAAATGCTGAATTTAAGTTTATCTTTTAATAATTATTATATTTAAAAAACAAAAAAATAGGCAATAGAAATATGAAATAACAGATTATATGTTAAGAAGAAATATAACAAAGGATACATAAATGAGAGTTATTAAATATTTAGAATATATACATATATCTTCAGATGTAGGACATATGAAAGGATATAATATTCTCAATTTAGTTTCTAAAAGATTAAGAGATAATATTTATAAAGAATACTATGGCGATATATTATAAAATTTTAAAATTTTTAGTAGAAAATTTAGTAAAGATTTCTTGAAATAATTTAGTATTCATATTAGAGAATTTACACTTGGGCCAGGTGAAGTTTTATTTAATTAAGGAGAATTAGATTAAAGAATGTTTTTTATTTAAAATGGAGATATTGAATTATATATTGATTTATAAGAAAATGCGCGATAAGATATAATTTTGAATACTTTAAAAGTTTTTTTTTTTTTATTATATATATATTTATATTTTTTATTTTTAAAGTCAGGTGATTATTTTGGCTAAGATAGGTTTTTTGTACACGAAGAATGCAAGTATTCAGCAAGAAGTGTGAATGTAACGTAATTAGTATTTTGGAATTTCGAAGATTTTTTAAATATAATAAAATAATTTCCTAATGATTATGTATATATATAAATTATTATTTTTAATATATTATATTATTTTTCAAAAAAGGAGATATTTTGTTCATTTAAAGAAAAAATAAACTCAAAAGATGAAATGTTAGATATTAACTGCAATAGTTGTGGAAAGTTTAATCATTAAATAATTAACTGTCCTTTATTACATTATGATATAGATAAAGATGTCCATTTAAAACGGTTGTTTTATATATAAACAAAAAATCAGAAAATAATAAAAATATTTATATATTAAATTAGATATATGCATTCTATACCGCAGGAAAGAAAACAAAATAAAAATTAATTTATTTAAAAAAAATACAAAACATTAAAAAATTACAGTAAAATAAAAAGAAAATTTAAATTATTTCAAAAATATAATAAAATTAAAGAATAAAATCAATGTAAACTAAGAAAGTTGAGATTAAAGTTAGCTGAATGAGACGAAGACTAATTTGATGAATATTAAACAGATAGATTATTTTTAATGAATATACCAAAGCCTTATATGTCAATAGATTTAAAATACAGATCTATATAAAATTTAATTGATGTCGAAGAAGAAGAATAAGAGGAAGATTAACATGAAGTAGATTGTTTTGTAGATTTTGATGATTTGACAGTAAATTAAGAAGAGCAAACTGTAAATACAAGCATTTAATCTTAAAAATAATCATTAAAATAAAACAAATCTTAATAAATAATATAATCTACAGGTAAAATAACAATAACCTATAAATTAGTTATTATTTTTTTAAAAAAGAAATCGAAAGAAATTTAATAAATAAAACATAAATAAATAATTATCATCCATAAAAACTAATTGAAGAAGAAGTAGAAGAAGAAAATAAAATAAACTAAGACACTTAGTCGAAAAAAGAACAAAAAAATAAAGTTATGTTTAATCTAAGTAATAATAACGAAGATGAGTAAAACTCTCCAAATTTTAAATATTCAACAAGAGTTAATTCAAAGCATAAAACTACTAGTCTTTCAATATATTAAAATGGGTTAAATAATTAATAGGAAGATTAAATATAAAAATCAAATTATTTTCAAAATAATAATTATTCAAGTAATTAAAGTATAATGTACGGGGGAGAACGTGCTACTTAAAAGTAGCCTTCACAAATAAGTAACAGAGGTTTTAATAAGTTATAATCGAAAGGAAGCGGAGAATTTAATGTTATTACGTCTAAATAAGGCGCTTTAATAAGTCAAACAAGTATAAAAAATGTTAGATAAGTTTCTAAAAATAAATCTATTATTGTATTTTTTTTTTTCAATTATCTTAATTTTTAATTTTTTTTTTTGTTAATTAAGTCTCTTAAAAAAACTAGTTTCTAATCTATTTAAAGCTTAAATTAAGAAAAAAATAATGCTCATGGTGGGAATGCCATCACAACGACATTATTTGCGAAAGCTGATACAGATTATGATGAGTTCAATCGTAATAAAACTTAAATTTTTTTAGCTGATTTTGATAAATTTAGAGAATATACTTATTATTTACCACATAATAATTTAAATGTGGTTATTAAATAGATTAAAAAGGTTCATAAATTTATTAAAGAAAAATAAATTTAAAACTATAGTAAAATAATGAAATCATTTAAAAGTTAAAAAACTAAAAATTTATCTAAAAAAGAAAATTGAAAATTAAAAATTAAGAAAAGTTAAAATAATTATCTTAAAAAAAAAAGAAAAAAATCATATTTAAAATTTATAAAAATTTATATATTTATAAAGTTATTATTATTATTTAAATATATTTACTATTTTATTTTACAAATTAAATCTATTAGAAAATATTTATTATAAAAATTTTATTTTAAATTCAATTATTTATATTTTTTATTTAAAAAAAATATATACATTAATAAAGAATTTTTAAATTAATTTTAATAAATATTAGTTCATTCAAAATTAATTTTATTTTTTAAATATTTAACTTCGTAAAATTATTAAAAATTTAATTAAATTAGTTATATATAAATTTAATTATTTTATCTTAAATTTTTCCTTAAGTAAATATCATAATTTTTGGTTTTCCTATTCATCAAAAATTTACTTAAAACAATTTATTATCAGAAACATAATTTTTTTATATCAAAAAATGTCTCACATTTAAATCTTTAACGAAAATATTATGCCACAGAGTGGGAGTATCTATATTTCTATTAACAATCAATTCTTCAGAATTCCTTAATAGTAAATTTAGATCCATGTCTACTGTTATCATATAAATTCAGCTAAGTATACTTATTTTAACTTGACAATGAATTTATTGAATTTTTTAATGATTACCTTTCCCCCTTATTTGTGATAAAGTTTGCAATTACATTATATTCTTAATATTTTAACTTTAAAATAAATGCATATAAAATAAAATATATAGGAGTATTTATGTTGACATAGTGTTTAATTCGACTTTAAAATAGGTTTTTACCGTTTCCACAAACTTAATTTTAGAATTAAAGATTTTGCTCAAAAACCTAAATTCAAATCCTATCTAATATTATATTTCTAAATTACATTTAGTATTATTTTTCATAGTATTTAAAATACATATTGATACTGATTCCAAATATTCTGAATTTTTCATTTATATTTAAAAAAAAATAATAATATTTAAGAATTAATTCTATTTAAATTCAATTTTATATATCATTATTAAAAAGTTACAACAGAGTTTATAAATGTTAAAATATTTCATGCATAGTAAGAGATTTTATTTCTCATATATTTATATATATATATTATTATATCTTTAGATAAAAATAAAAATTATTTCTTTTAATTTCTTATATAATTAAACTTTTTAGTTAAACAACTAAAGACATACTAAATTGTAAATATTTAATATATATATATATATATTTTTAAAATGTAATTATATATAATTTTATTAAGATTTAAATATAAAAAATTAAGCAAAAATTTTAATAATAAATATTATATAAGTAAATTATTAAAAAAAGATTATAGATCAAATAATTATAAGTAAAATTAATACAATACATAAATAAATTAATATAAATATATAAAATATATTTTTTTATTTATAAGTTAAAAACATAAATAGTATAATATTAATGTGTTTTAAATATCAAATTTTTTCGATATTAATTCGAAATTAAGTTGCATTTATTTTTGTAAAATAATCATTATCGTTTAAACTATCAATAAAATCATCAAAAGGTTATTTTATTTAGATTCCGCACTCATCATAATACATTCTTAATTCCTTTCTTGTAAACAATTCTTATTTGTCTTTTAAAAACTTTAAAAAAAAAAATATTTATTTCTATTATCCGGCTTTAGAAATACTTTCTTAATCATTAATATCTATTAAATGTTAATCTACTTCTATATCATCTAATATTTCTTCAATTATATTTAATATATCCTTAGTTTTTTTTGTTAATATTAATTTAAAAAATATATTTATTTATAAATATGTGTATATATATATATATATATATTTATATATATAAACCTTTATATGTTTAGCTTAAATTAATGGTGAAAACTCTATTTTGGCCCTTTGCTTACACATTTGAATCAATAAATAAACTATATTATGGTTTTATGTTAAAAAATGCAAATTTTCGGAATAAAAATTACTCTAAATTATATTTAAGTAAAAATCTTCAATTATAAATGCACTATTTTCGGTTAATCTATTATTTATATATTTATTTAATTTCTATATAAAATAGAAATTTAATAAATCATTTACTTAGATTCTTCTTAATTTTGTAAATATTAATATAAATTTAAATAATATTTATTATTTATTTCTTAAAAATTAAATTAACTTTTGATTCTTGAATCAAAAGAATCATTAAAAAAACTATTCTAAGCACTTCTTCTTTTTGAATTTTATATTTTTTTCTTTATTCATACAAATATATAATATATATTTAATTTTTTATTTAAAAATTATATACTTTATTAAAATTTTAGTATAGTTTATTCTAAACCAAATTTTCATCTTTCATATCTTTAATTCTGCAAACAAAATGCATTTAATTTAATATTTCTTAATTAATATTTCCTAAATTAGCTTACAAAGACTCTCTTTATTTATAATAAACGAATTTAGTTTTCTAAAAAAATATATTGATAGAATAATTTTAATTATTATTTAGGCAATATTTCAGTTTTTTTTATCCACTTTTTAAACATCTTAAAAAATATAAATATTCTCAACAACTTTTTTCTCTTAATCCCAATCATTTGTAAATAAAACAATATTCTTGTTAAAAAATTTCATTTATTCAATAAGTTCTTCCAAATTAATACACTAATCGTAAATAAATAGCACATTTAAATTGCTATTCCTTAATGTATTACATGGGATTAACAATAAGAAAAGTATAGATTTAAACAAATAATTGTAAGAAATTTGATCTTTCAAGAAATTTTTTACTAACATATCAAAATTTGCGAATTATTAAATTTATTCTTGTATATGTTTACTTGTTATTTTTTATTAAATTTCTTCGATATAATTTACCTATATACTACATTCATTTAGTCTAGTTTTTAAACTATTGAATATTTTCATAAAACCATTAATAATGTATTATTTATCTTAATGTATATATTTTTATAATTATTTTTCAAAAAAATGACAGTTTATTTTTTAATTTTGATCATTTAAAACTATAAACGAGTTAAGTACATAATATTTTTCATTACTTTTATCATATATAATTTTTTAAGGTAAAATATTAATTATATATCCATATAATGATATAAATTGATTATTTTTAAAGCTTTTTTATAAATCAAATAAAAATTATTATTTTAAGTTCTGTACAGTAATTTATAAAGAGAAGCTTTCTTTAAAATCTTTCAAAAATTGATTTCTGAAAGCAACTTTTAAAGCATTATAATACCTTTTAGTAAAAAAACTGATGTTTTTAATTTTTAAATGGTTATTTAAAATATCTTAACATTAATTATTTGTACAAGGACACAATATTAGAAAATCTTGGATATTTATTCTGTATTCATATTGTTATATCATTTATATATATTATGAATGTTATTAACATTAAAATAGAATCTAAAACAAATATATATTTCCTTTTATATTCTCTTATTCTTCTTTATCTAAAGACTCTTCAATTATTGTTAAAGAAGATTAATCAAATTAAATCGGTAAAATTTAAGATTTTAAACTGTTTTAAGTTATTTCATTTTGAGGTTTTTATGATCCTTTTATTGCTCCAATTTAAGAGGGTATTGATGAATATATTATTTAACTTACCTATTCTATTTTAAGATCAGAAAAAAAAGAAGAGTTATCATTATGATTTTTTTTTAAATTGTTATTCATATATTTTGCTAAATAAATATTTTTTTACTAAAAAAATATTTTTAAAAAATTGATTAAAATAATTAAAATTTTATCAATTTTACTTAATCTTTATTTTATTATATTATAAATATTAAAGGTAATATAAATATAATAATAATATATATATAATATAATATATTTAATTAAAATAATTTAAAAATATATTAAGATTTTTAAGAACATATAAAAAAATTATTTTTAAATAATATATTTTCTTGAATTTAACACTAAAAAAAATAAATTAATAAAAAATATTTAATTTAATACTTTTTTTTAACAAAATGTAATATTTAATTAAAATTAAATTAAAAATAAATATTATAAAATATTAAAAATATCTTTATTAAAATTAATAACTCAATTTTTCTTTATTAAACAAAAAGAAATTGTTAAGAATAAATAAAAAATATCACCATGTAAATATTAAACAAAAACATCTAGGTTATTTTATTTACTCTACTCTTTTTTAAAATTAGAATAATATTTCTTTGGTAAAGTTTACAAAGGCAAAAATATCAAAATAGGTGCAAATGTAGACGTAAAGTAAATGAGTATGTCTTAATTTAATGATCCTTATATAACTTAATGTCTACAAAACAAAATAAATATAATTTAATTATATGGTGGGTGAGAAAAAATTATGTGTAATCTGAATATTAATTATTTAAAATAATAATAATATAGAATTATATATATATATATATATATATATATATATATATATATATATATATATATATATATATATATAATAATTTTAGAACTCCATTATTTATAAGATTTAATTTAATATTTAATCGAGTATAATGAAAGCTTACAATTAATAAAAAAAAAATGTTTAAAAATCAATTAATTAATATTTCATTTCAAAGAATTAGTAAAGCAAGATTATACACACTGAAAACTCACTCGTAAAAGAAAATATTTTTAAATTTTTAGATTACGATTTTGCTAGTAAATCATATATTAAATATAGAAGGCTAATAAATGAATGTTTTTTGTGGAAAAAGTAAGAAATTTAGTATTTTATGATAAATAAATTTTCTATATTAAAAAAAATATAATAATATATTAAATTATATTCTCATATTAAATATATATAGAACATAAAAAAATTTAAATAATTATTAAAAGAATATAGAGAAAAATCTTATAGATTTCTGTATAATAAATAAATAGGATAAATATGAAGGATTTTATATTAAGAAAATTAAAAATAAGTAATAACTAAAAATTATATCGAAAAGAAGAGTCTTTAAAACATCCTTTATTATAATCTTAAACAGGATAATAATAATAACCTTAAAGATAATTAGATTAAAATACTTAACTTAAGAGAAATTTAATTAATAGTACAAAAAAAACCTTTTAGTAGATTAATTTAAATATTTATACTAATATTTATTATAATAAGTCTAAAAGATAATTTTATTTAAAAGAAATATAAAAAAGGTATAATCAAAAAATAAATTTGAAAATATGTTTAAATAATAAAATTTATAAATTTTATTTAAAAAGTGGATATAAAAAGAAAAGTTAAATGTAAAAAATTTGATATAAAATAAAATTAAAATATATAAAAATAATAGATAGATAAATTATTGAATAAAATAGAATATAAATTTTTTAATTAAATATATAATATTTGTAATAATATATAGGATTATAGAAATATAAAGATAAAGAAATATAAATCTTATTAAAAAAATTAAAAATAATTATTATGATAAATAAAAAAAATTATATTATATAAAAATAAGTATAGTAAATATATAAAAAAATATATATATTTATATATTTATATATTTTTTTTACATATTATTTATAAATCTTTTATTTTTTATATAATATTACTTTTATAAATATTTTTTTATTTTATTATATTAATCTCCATCAAAATAAAGTTTTAAAATATGTATTATTCATTTTTTTTTAGTTTAAATCAAATTATAAAATAAATTTTTATATAATTTAACATTATTATTTTATTTTATGTTTTTTTTTTTCTGCAATTTTTTTTAATATCCAATAAAAAAAAAATGCGATTTATATTTTTTTTTTTAATTTTTTTTTTATTTTTTTTTTAAATAAATAAATATATAATATTAAAAATTTTATATTTATATCCTATAAATATTTAATAATTAATTTTATTTTATAAAATTTTATTATATATATTTTTTTTTTCTATAAATAAGAAAGGAATTTACTATTTATTGTCCAAATTAAAACAATATTTAATAATAATTTATAAAAAAAAATGTAAAAAATAATCAACATATTTTCCAAAAATTCTGGTCTATAATCTTAAAAATTTACTCAAGAAAAACTAGAATAACCTATAACTAGCATTAAAGCAATCGAATTAGCCGAAACTCCTGACTATTTTTACCTTAAAGCTGAATACTCTCTCACGAATATAACCCAAAGTCTTTAAATACATAAATAATCAGGCAAAATTTAATAATTAAACCCTCAACAAATACCATCTAATATCCCTTTTAATTAATAATATAGTGCTTTCTTAGGAATAATAAATATATATGGATAAAATTTTTTAGTGTTAGTTAAAAATGTTAATTTAATTCCTTTTTTAAACGAAAATTTTAGTATATTAGAAATAAATTAGTGTGAATTTAGGGCTTTTTTCCCTTTATAAGTATCCATAAATATATTAAAATAATAATAGAGTATAGAAAACACACTCTCGAAAGGCGGATATTATTTTTGTTATAAATTTCCTTTAACAGTTTCTTAGTAGAAATTTTACATTGATAAAATGAACACTGATAATGATTATTTATGGAATTTAAACCTTCTTAAACCCCTTATACAGTAAAAAATTGCCATAGAATGGCATATATAATTAATTTAAGGTTACGTTTCTTCAGTTAAAGGATATCCTTTGTATTATTTATTGATTTCAAGAAGATAAATGAGAAGAGGAGGCACTAGATATAACCATAGAGGGGTTAATTCTGATGGATATGTTGCTAATTTTGTAGAATCAGAGTAAATTTTATCATATGGAGCCGATATTTTGATATCTCATGTGTAAATTAGAGGAAGTGTGCCTGTATTTTGGTCATAATAAGGTCTTTAAGCAAAATTATATTTAAACCAAAGTTAATAAATGTCACATAATAGCTTTAATATGCATTTCGATTATATAAAAAAACATTATGGGGATGTTACTTGTGTAAACTTAATGACTTATTCAATACCTAATGAATAAGTAAAAATATATATATAAATATATAATTAAATATATATTTATATATATATATATATATATATATATATATATATATATATATATATATTAATATTAATTATTTTAGTTACTTTCTAAAGAATATGTTTATCATGTAAATAATATTGAAAATATAGAATATTTAGAATTTGATTTAAAACTTGAATGCAAAGGAGATAAATTTGATAAAATTGATCTTTTTTTGAATAAAAAAATAATCAGTAATTTAAAAAATTTCTCCTTTTTTTCTAAAAAAGGAAATTAAATTCTCCAAAAGTAAAAAGGTATTGTTCGTTCAAATTGTTTAGACTGTTTAGATAGAACGAATTTTTTTTAATAAAAATTAGGTTTATAGACTCTTTTTTAGTTAATATTTCCCTATTTATAAGGCTTTTAAATTACAACTAATGATGTATTGTTCAAATAATTATAATATGGATGGGGTGAAAACGGAGATTTGATTAGCAAACATTATGCGGGAACAAAAGCTACTACTAGTAAAGTCGCTAAAACAGGAAAATAAGGTTTAGTGGGTTATATAAAAGGCAAATGCTCATCTGCAAAAAGGTTTGTAAATGCAAATTTGAAGGATTCTAAGAAGCAGGAAATTTACTGTATTATTTTAGGTGAGAATTATGAGAGTTAGGCCAATTTATAATACGAATATGAGATTTTAGAGTAAATAAAAAACCGATAAAATGAGTTTTTGGAAGAAAAGAATTTAAACGTATTTATATGTACCTGGAATGTGAATTGTTTTGAACCATATCACACTAAATTCGATTTCTAGAAGATTTTTTGCAAAAACAACCAAAAAAGTGAACTAGTAATTTTCTGTATGTAAGAATTAGTAGAGGCAAACGCGAAAAATATAATGGTTTCTACAATCGAAAAATCAAATACTATAACAAATTGGATAGAATCCCTTCTATATAATCTAGGTCCTTAAGATTATTTTTTAGTTGGATAATATAGTATGGTAGGCATATAGACATTAATTTTTGCTTAAAAAAATATCAAAAATAATCTCTCAGATATCGAATTTGATTATGTCAAATGCAGTTTTACGAAAACTAAAGGCAGTGTAATTGTCCGATTTAGGCTTTTTGATACTTCTTTATGTATTTTAAATTGCCATTTATAACATGGTGGGGAAAAGACTATTTAGAATTTAGTAAATATACATGATTAGGCTTTTTAATAGGAAAGAATGTCTACATATAAAAAATAACCAGTTTGGAAAAGCGATAAGATTTTTTTAGTTGGAGATCTCAATTTTAGATTAAATAACGAAATTAAATACGAAGACGTTTTATAAGAAATATCTACTATTAATTAATGTTAAAATAAAAAACAATAGAAGCTTTTATACGACAAACTACTATAATATGATTAGTTAAACTTTTTTAAAAATTCAAATCAATTTTAAATTCTTTAGAAATATAAAGAAGGCTAAATTTTATTTTTACCAACTTATAAACTTAATGTGAATACAGATGTATATGATATTTCTAAAAAATAATCAGTTCCCTGTTGGTGCGATAGAATTCTTTATTGTGATATGGAAAATGAATAAAATAATAATAGTTATATTTCGGAAGATTTTAAGTTATATGAGTCTGTTAATGTTAATCATTCTGACCATAAACCGGTTGTAGCTTTGATTTAGGTTAAAGTGAAGATTATTGATGAGGAAAAAAGGGAAAAAATACTAAACTAAATAATTTAAATTTAAGAAATTAATTAAATTGATGAAATTAATAATATAGGGAATATGGAAACCTAAAATGATAATAATCCTAAAAAGGATTTCAATATGTTCGAAAATTTTAATGTTTAATAATAATAAGACGAAAATATTAAATATTTTTATAATTTATAATAAAATGTTGAATTTTAAAATAATTAAAATTAATAGCAAAATAGTTAAGATTAACAGCAAAATAATAATTAAGTTGATTTATTGGATTTTAGTAATAATTAATAAATATAAAATTAATAAATATAAAATGTAGATTTATTAGATTTATGAAAAACCAAATATTTTATTTATTTATTAAAAAAAAAAAAATAATTTATTTTCAAAAAACAAATAAAAAAAATATTTAAAAAAATAAAAAAAATTTAAATATAATATTTTAAAAATAAAAATTTATAAATAAAATAAAAAAATGACCACAAAAGAACTCCTAATAATTCCACGAGAAATAATATATACTGATTTAACCAGTGACTAAATCCAAGAGTAGCAATTTATAATTAAAAACCGAAACCAAAATACCGAATTTAATTTATATTTTGACTCCTACGACTCCTCCAAATATGAATTGACTCCAAACCAATTTAAATTAAAACCTTATTAGGAATAATTAATTATAATAAAATTAAGACTCTTAAACTTAAACCAAACTTCTTTAAAAGATACTATTTTCCTCAAAGACATATAAAATATTTGTCAGTACTAAATTCCAATAATTCTCCTTCCTTTATATAATAATAATGAATCAAATGAAGACTATAATAGCTCTTTTGAACCTCCTCTTAAATTTTATAATAGTGAATAATAATATAAAGATAAATAATTGTAAGCTTATAAAAATATTATAGAAGAAAAAGATAAACTCATAGAAAGACTTGAAACTGATGCTTTTATGTAATAAGAAAAACATGAAAGTGCAAATGAGGAATAATAGAGGTTTTTCGAATTATAAAAATTAAATGCTAAAATGAGCTAGTTTTTGAAAGAAAAAAATCCAGATATTTAAAAAGCAGTTGATTTAATTTTACAATAAGAACGTTTAGATATGGAAAATAAAAATCAAGTATATTTATTTTAATAATATAATATATTTTATTTAATTATTTATTTATTTTTGGAAATAAAAGTAAATTCTTCATTTATTTTAATAAAAAGATAAATAAATAAATGATTTATAATAAAAAAACAAAGAATTATCATGTTTAGTAAATACTTAAAAAAACAAATCCGAAAATATGAATTCTTAATAATTTTAATATAATATAGAATTAGAAAATTATAAAAACGAGCTTTCTTTTTTAAACGAAAGAATTAAACAATTGTAAGAATCAAATAAAAAATAAGAAGAATACATAAAGCAAATTACTGAATAAAAATAAGAAAAGCATTATTATCATAAAAACTAAGAAAATACATAAAATAACAATAGTATAGAACTACTTAAAGAAGAAAATTTAAATTTAAATCAAATATTAGAATAAAAAGAAAATGAAATATATAATTTAGTAAATGAATTAAATGATGCTTAAAATTATGGGATGAAATTAAATAATAAATGTGAGGAGTTATAAGCTTAATATTAAAATTTATAATAATAATATTTATAAGAAATAACCAGTTTTAATGAAAAAATATAATAAAGTAGTAATTAATAAATGATTGAATTATTAAATTCTCCTTCAAGTTATTAATTATAGAAAATTTCTTAATTAGAAAGTGATCTTAAAAATTAGAAGCTTCAAGAAATATAAATTAAAAAAGATTTAAATTAAAAAATTTATGAATTAGAAGAATTGTTTCAAAAAGAAAAAAAAAATTATGAAATTCTTAATAAATAATATAAATAAATTATCACTTAATTTGATAATATATCACTTTTGTAATAATAATATGAATAAAAAGAGTAAAAACTCATTGAAGAAAATAATAAGATAAAATAAATGTATTAAAATTTATAATAATGTTAGAATAAAAGCATTGAAAGTGACCCTAATTTTGATTATTGGTAATCTTCTGAACGAATAAAAAAAGATAAAAACGAAATATAAAGTGAATGTGAAGGTTTAAGGGAAAAAATAAATATTTTAGAACAAAAAGCCGAAGATTATCAAAATTTGAATAATAATCTAAGCTAAAATATTAATTTTTTGAATTCTTTGGTAGATGAATATGAATTTAAAATTAAAAAAATTGAAGATAATTATAGAAACGACCAAATCGAAATGTAAAAAAAAAATATTGAACTTCAAAATGATATGTTTGATAAAGATAACGAAATTAAATGTTTAAGAGAAACTTGTAATAAAAATGAATTTTTAAAAGAAAAAATTGATATAACTTCAAAAGTTAATTAAAAATTTGAATTGGTATTAACATTTATATAATTTTATATATCATTTTATAATTATATAATTAAAATTTAGGAAATAAAATAATTAAAAATTAAATATTAAGATGAAGTATAATTATTAAAATAAGAAATTGATAAATTCACATTTTAATAGCCTTATCTTGACCAATAAATATAAGATTTATAAGAAAAAAATAACTCATTAATAAAATAAATAGAAGAAAAGGAAAAATAAAACAAAAATTTAACTTATGACTTAAACGAAATTGACCTTAAATTATAAACCTATATGTAAGAAAATTCTAAAATAAATGAGATAAATCGTAAATACGGAATGGAATTAGAAAAAATATACTCATAATTAGATACATAAAAAGATTAAGTTGTATGGGCAGAAAAAAAAAGAGCTGATGTAACATTAATTAAATATAAATAAAAATATACATACATATATAGAAATATATATATGTAAATATATATATATTTATATATATATTTATATATTTTTTTATATTTATTTTCATATATATAATTATATATTTAACTATTAAAATTTTTAATTTTTTTTATTTAATTTTAATATAGATTGAATAATAATTTACAGATAAAATAAATACAATTTAAATTCAATTAAACTAAGAAATTTTAAATAAATAAAATCTAAAAAAATAACTTCAAATAGAAATTGAAATAGTAATTTTAAAAATATAAAAAAATAAAAAATATATATGTATAGTTAATAAGACAAAATGATGATAATTTAATAGCTTTAAAACACGAAAATTAGCAATTATAGAATAATTTATAATTAGAAATCGAAGAAAAATAAAGAAACAACGAAATTTGGTTATAAAAGGAATTAATGTTGAATTCATAATTAAAATTATTAGAAAAAGATATTTAAAAAATAAATAAAAAACAAAAATAAACTAATAAAAATAAAAATTCTGAAAGTAAAAATGATATTTCAATGAATTCTGAATAATCAGAAGTTTCTTTTAGAGATTTATAAATGGAATTATAATAAAAAGACTTATAATTATTTTAAGAAAGATAAAATTATGAATAACTTTGTTCTAAAATAAAAAAATTAGAGAATTCTATATAAAATTTACAAAATGAAAATTATTCTATTAGATAATAACTTAAATAAGCTATGAAAGAAAACGAAGAAGCCTTATAAGAAAATAATATACTTTAATTATAAACAAAACATACAGATTTTAATGATGCTAAATTATTAGATGAATTAAATAAATTTAAAGATCTTTTTAAATAACTAAATAATGAAAAAGAAAGAATTATTTCTTAATTAAATCTTTAATTTAAAGAAGTCAATGAAAAAGTAATTATATATAATTTATTATTTTATTAGTTTATTTATATTAAAATAAAAATAGAATAATATTATTAAATTTATAAAAGAATTAGAAATATAATATAGAGGTTTAGAAAGTGAAAGTAATATGTAGATTTTTAATTAAAAAAATGAAAATAATAATTTATAGGCAGAAATTTAATATTTAAATAAATATAATAAAGTAAATTAAAATTAAATGTTCTTAATATTAATAAAATATATTTATTTATTTTTTTAAAAAAAGGAATTAAAAGAATAACTAGAATTAAAAGAAAACGAAATAATAAATTTAATGGAATAAAAAAAAAATGCAAAATTAAATTTAATAAGCACAAAAGAAAACGAAAAAGATTTAGATAAGCAAATCGAATAATTAAAACTGGAAAAATAAATAGAAATAAAACAAAAAGAATAACTATAGGCTAAATTAATAGAAGAAGAATAAAAATCCGAAAAAGCTTTGAATGATTTAAGAGAAGTAATATATAAGCATAAAGATATAAATATATATTTATATTAGAATATTTTATTTTTTTATATTAAAATATTTATTTTTACTTATATAGGAAATGAGAAACTAAAATAAATTATATAATGAAATAAAATCTACTTAAGAATCTCAGATAATATTTTAAAAAGAAAAATTTATTTCCGATTTAAAAGAACTTACATCGAAATTTACCTCATATGTAACAAATTCAAACGATAAAAATAAAATAGATAATAAATATATGTAAAGACTAATCGAAAATTACGCGGAAAATATAAATGTTGTTTCTCATAAAGAAGCTATTATAAAAAAACTTTCAGAAAATGATAAAAAAAGTATAGAAAAGGACAAATTTTAAAAAAGAGAAATTGAAAGACTTAATGATATTAATAAAAAATTAATTGAAGAATTTTAAAAAATATAAAAAAAGGATTTTCTATTTCCCAAATGAATAATAAGTCAATTAATAATATTTTGAATGATTTAAATGTTTCTTAATAAACTAATAAAACTGTTGCTAAGACTAAATTAGAAAGTGAAGTTTCCTTCTAAGAAAACAACTCTAAATTATCTAAATAAAATACCACGCTTGAAGCTTAATTATTGACAAATAAAGCGTCTTTAAATTAAGCAAATGAGAATATTGCTAAATTGAAAGATTAAAATAAAGAACTTAAAGAAGAATTGGAAAAATAAGAAGAAAAAGAAATATTATTAAATGATGAAATAAAAAACTTATAAAATAAAATTTAAGAAATAACTAAAATCGGAAAAAATGATAAAGAAAAATTACAATAAGAAATCGATTAGGTAAAAAAATAATATGTCTCTCCTCTTGAAATATAAGAAATGAAATAAAAAATCGAAGAAAAAGATAAAATTATTAAAGACCTTAGAGAAGATATTTAAAGAAAAAAGATTTAGTAACTAGTATTAAATAATTAAGATAAGAAAAAGAATTTGATATGACTAGTTTAAATGTAGAAATTTAAACTTTAAAAGAAGAACTTGAAAAATATAAAAAACTACTAAGTAATAATAATAATAAAAAAAAATATAAATAAAAAATAAAAAAAAAGAAAACCTAATTCAGAAAAAACAAGTAATCAATTAAAGGATTAAATTGAGAAATTAAAAAATTAAGAAAAATAATAATTAGCTTAAATCTAAGAATTATAAAATAAAATCAAATAATAAAAAACCGAATAAGATCGTTAATTTAACTAAATAAAAGATTTAAAATAAAAGCTTGAACTAAAATAAAATGAGTATGAATAACAATCTGAAAGTAAAGAATATGTTGATAAACTAAAAGAAACAATAAAAAAATTAAAATAAGAAATCGAAAGGAAAGATTAAGCTTTAAAAACTTTAAAATAAAAATAGGAAATCCAATAGAATGAATTAGAAGAAAATAAAATGAACCAAAAAGCATTAATAAATAAAGTCGAATATATAGATTTGAATAAAAAATATGAAAACCTAAAATAATAAAGCAAAAAACAAGAAACATAGATAAATGTTTTAGTATTTTTATTAAAAAGAATTTTCAGAGAATCTTTTGTTAATCTACAAAAAATCAAAAACTAATAAAAAAAATAAACAAATAATACTAATATGAATTTTTCAAATTTTTAATAAAAATTTGCTTAATCAGTAAATATTTTAGGTATTTCACCTGATGAAATAGATTAGTTTTTAGATCCATATAGTTCTAATAACAAAACTAATTTTTCAAATAATCAACAAGTAACAGCAACTGAATTTTATTCAGATTTAATGGAAAAATTCGAACATGAACTTGAAAATATAGACGAAAATATAAATGCTAATAATCTATTTAATCTCCTAAGTTCTGTAATAGAAGAAAGAATATAAATTATAACAAATATAAAATGAAAAAAAAAAAATAATATTTATATTTATTAAATACATATATATGAAAAAAATATCATATAATTTTCTTTATATCTTCTTCTTCTTCACTATATAATATATCCTAATTTAACAAATCAGTAGTTATTTCAGGATCATAAATGCTAGAATTTACAGAAGATGATTAACTTATACACTAGGGACTAAAAATACATGATTAGCTTATATTTTCTATAGAACCATCTAATTATTAATCTTCAAAAATTGAATTCCAGCCTCCATCATTAACAAATTAAGTAAAACATCTTTAAATATTCTTTAAAATATTATTCCAATATAAGTTTTTCATAGTATGAAAATATATTAAATTATGATTATTTAACCAATTTTTAATACTTTCAGCTTAAGATATTGGAATATTATGTATTCTTAATATTTTTTAATCATAATCTTTAAATACAAATACTAAATCAAAATTATTAAATTTTTCCTTTTTTAAATTATGATTTATTAGGAATAAAATAATATATATATATATATATATATATATATATTATATATATATATATATATTACAATAACTCTTTCAAAACAAACAATATCAACTTTAGAATTTTATATAATAAGAAAAGGAAATTCAAAAATATTAACTAGAGCATTTTATGTAGATTAAATAATATAAGTATCTTTAGGCGCTTATCCTTCAAATACTAACTCTTTAGTTGGAAATTCGAATTTAATATGAGTTTTTTCTTCAATAATTTTACAGAATTTTTTAAAGCAGTATTCTGTTTTTTTCATTTTTAATTCTTCTTTTTTTTCCTAAATTGGATCTTTTTATTAATTATTATTTTCTTCTTCATCAAAAAAATTCTATTTATTATTAATTAAAAATATTTCTGAATAAAACTAAACATTATGGCTTTATTTTTTATTAATTTCTACAGGATGAAATAATAAAAAATGCAAAGCGATTATTTTCTCCTACTCACAAGGCTAAAAAATACCCATTCTTATATTACATATAGGGATCTCAATCAAAAAATTCCTAATCTCGCATGAAAATCTTAAAAACTAACCTATATGTAGCTCTAAATTCCCCTTAAATTACATACTGGCGAAAAGAGGTCTCATTTTAATGTTTTTTAAAATACTAAAATTCCCTTATTAACTACTACCAATAAATCTCTAGAAATTTTTTTATTTCAAAAAATTTAATTTATCTTTACATTCTTTAATTTTCTGAATATTTTCTAGTAAAAACTTGATATTTTTGCTTTTAAAATACATTTATTTTACTGAAAATTCTAAGTTTTGTTATTAATAAGGTACATAACTATAAAACTCTAATGTAAAAATAGTATTATTTTCAATAGGTTTGACATTTTTAATCAAAGAAACATGAAAAGGAACCAAAAAATCATCTATAGGGAGTAAAATACAGTTATTTTCAGTATCGATATGTATTTAATTTTTCTCGAATTTATATATTTAGGAAATTTTCTTATAAGATTAAATTTCTTAAATAGATATATGTTCTTCTTAGAAATTTTCATGAGTTTTTTATTGAAGCTTTTCTTATAATTCAATTATTTTTAAATATTTTAATTCCTTTTATTTTTCTGATCTTTCTTTTTCATTTTCTTGAATTTAATTTTTCGAAAAAATCTTCTTTTTCAAAATTTTCTCGTTTTTTAATTTTCTTCTTCTTTTATTAAATCTTCTTTTTTCTCCTCTTTTATATTATTTTTTTCTATATTTTCGATTTTGTTTTTCCTTATTACTTTATAAGAAATCTCTTCGAATTTTTTCTATATAGAATTCGTCATTAAAAGCCCTTTTCGGCACTCTATTATCACAATATCAGATAAAAAAACAGAAAAATAATCATCTTTTTCCTAATCTTTTATATTCGAAAATCCAAACTAAACGTTAAATACCATATTATTTTATATATACATGTCATTTTCATTATCTATAACTAGATTTTCTTCAATATATTATAAACCTGTCTATAAAAGAAAAAAATATATTATAAATTATAATTTTATACATATATACTCCATATCCAAAATTAGGTGGTATTTTTTCTTTTAGAAACGGTAAATTTTATAGTATATAATTTTCTCCAAATTGATATACATTCTTTATCATTTCTCCTTATTACATTTTATAAATTATTTAAGATTATAAATCTAAAATTTGATCATATATTTCTTTCTTTCTATCTGACGGGTTTATAAATAAAGTCCGACCTAAATTAGAATGGTATTCTTTATATTTAATTCCAATAATGAATATTATATTATTAAATTAAATTGGACTATCATTTGACAATCTAAACTATTCCAAATCAATATTATGTCCAGATAAAATTATAGGCGAATAAACTATATCTACAAATGCTGGTATAGAAATAGTCCTCTAAAAAATAAAAATAAAAAAATAATATATAAATATATATATTACATATGTTATATTTCTTAAGTTTAATTAAAGGAATGTTTTTTCTAATTATTCAGATAAATTATAATGTGAAATTTATTTTTCTTCATTAATAATTTTTTCGATTTCTTTAATTATAATTTTACCAAATTCAATGCAAATATTAGATGATTATTTAATATAATACTATATATATATTATAAATAAAATAAATTTTTGTTTTTTCAATTAATTACTTTCTCATCATCATTTTTCAAAATTAAACAATCTTAAAGAAATTTTGAACAATCATCAAATTAAAGAAAGTCAAGATTATTTAAAAAAACATTAAATAAATCTAAAAAAGAAGGCTTTTTTCGAATTTCATATTAATTTAAAAGAAATCCAATCTAAAGCTTTTCTTTCTTAATTTTATTTTATATTTTTAAAAGACGGATTTTTATTTGTTCTTAAAAATTACAATTTTTTGTAAAAAATTATATTTTATAATTTTCTAATTAAATATTATATTCTTTTATTCTTTTTACTTTTAATAATAAAAATTATATATATATAAATATATATATATATTATATAAAAAATATCTTTTTTTATTTATATTAATATATATATAAATATTATTTTTATATTTTAATTAATTATATATATTTTTAACCTTTAATATCAGACATTATTATATAACAATATTTACTAGAAATAAGTATTATTGTATCTACAAAATCATATGTAAATAACCACATAGATATTATTTAAGTTAAATTATATTAGGATTCTTCTAATTCATTTTCTCCATTAGCTATTATTATTGCATCAAATTTACTTTTATATTCCTATATATATTTTAAGAATTTTTTTTTTTTAAAAAAAATTGTCTATAAATACACTATTATATATGTTTATGAGTTTTTATAAATTTGCTTTTAATTAATTTTCATTAATAAATATTTATTTTTCAGATTCCATTTTTTTAGAAATTTATTTTATAAATTAAGTTTAAAATATTTTTATAATTTTAAATCTAAAAATTAATAAAAAATTATTAATAATTTGAATAAATTTATTTCAAATTATTAGTAGAATTAATATATTTTAAAAATAGTGTATTTATTATTAAAATTAAATAAAAAGATTATAAATATTGTCTTAATTTTTCTTTAAAAAAATATAATAAAATAAATTTGGTATATATAAAATTATTTGTATTTATTTAATTAAGTAAATATTTTATTTATTTATAAATTTATATATATATATAAATAATTAAATATATATATATATATATATATATATATTTTTTATAAATATGAATATATTAAATTATTATAATTTTATAATATATATTAAATTAATAATTTATATTTAATTACTTATTTTATTTAATAGAATTTTTATTTAAATTTTACTTACATATAAAATACTTACATTAATAATATTTTTACTTTTAAAAATTTTATAAACATAGAAAAATAATTTTTAAAAAATAGATTAATTTTTCCTTATATTTGTTATTTTCCTATTTCTAAAAATAAATATTAAAAAACTTCTAATACAGAACACATATTATATATGCTTTTTAAATATTTTATATATATAAAATATAAATATCATGTAATTAAAAAGCCTAATTTTTTTTATTTACAAAAAAAATAAAATATTAAAATAATTATAATTTTTAATTAAAATTTATCAATTTATATTACTATCTATAACAACAATTCATTTTTATTAAATTTTTATTTTATCAAACATATTATCCGATAAATAACTAATATCATAATTTTCAATAGTATCGTCAATATTTCTAAGTGCTTCTTACAGATATTCTTCATAATTTTCCCCTTCAATATTCGTTGCCTCATACGAAACTAATTGTTTCTTCGAATTTATTTTCTAAATTTCCAATATTTTATCTTCATCTTCAAATTCCTTATACTTCCCGCTAAGCGGATATTCAAATTTAAACTCACATTTCCCCCCATATTCTACCAAAAGCTATTCCACATCAAAATACTACTAAAGTTCTTCCATTTTATTAATAATTTTAATCTTACTTTTCGTCCTATCATTCAAAAACGGTTTAACAATTCCAAAAATTGCCTTAAAAAACCAATTAGCTTACAAAACATATACTGTAGATAATCTTTCGGCATAATTATCCTATAAAATAGGTATTAATTTCTTGAAAACTTCCGACAATTTGTGATCGAAATTCTTCTATTCAAAACCTTCTCTATCCCAAATAACACATAATTTTCCCGACCCACTTTTTTCAGCTTTTTATATTCCCTTTTCCAATAAAAAAAGGAAATATTTTAAAGTCTCATCAGTACTAGCTTAACCTGGTCGATGAAATTTAGTTTTGACAATTAAACAAGGATTTCCTATTTTATCATACCCAAACCAAAAAGCCTTTCCTGTTTTTAATAAATTTTCTACATCTTTTTCAGCTATTTAATCTGCTTTAAAACTTAAACGCCATTATACCCAATTTTTCCACATTTAAAATGCTTTTTCGACTTTAAATTCTCGCGCGAATAACATACGGATTATTTAGGCATCTTCAGTGTATTTTTGATCATTATTTTTAATTAGGAGTGTTTTACTTTCTTCTAATATTTAAGCTTTTAATTAAGAAAATGCGATTTTTTACTTTTCGGTCAAATAATTAAATAAATTAGCTTTTTGTGGATTAGTGTCCATTTTTTTGTTATAAATAGATTATTAATATATATTTTATTTTATTTTAATTAATATGATGAATATTATAAATATACTTTATTTTTTTTATATATATTTAAAAATATTAATTTTTTTTTTTAATAGATATTACAAAATCTCTTTATTTTTTTTATATAAATATATGAATAATTAAAATTAATTACTTGATAATCTTAAATAAATATAAATTTAAAAATTAAATACATGCTCTTTAACAGGATCAAAAATATATTAAAGAAGATCATGTACTCTATTTTTATTTTATAAAAAAGAAAAAATATAATAAAAATAAATAAAGTGACACATCATTCTGAAATATCTTAGAATTAAAAAGATATTTTAAATTATATACCTAAATTTAGTGCTCATGAATAAAGTAGATAACCTAGTTTAAATTCTTTATCCCGAAATAAAAATGCGAAAACAAAAAAATTGCTTTATATTCCAAACTCATTTTTTAATAATGAGAAAAATTAAATATTATATGAAAAAATAAATTAGCTAGAATAATAAAACTAACACCTTTAATTTCAAAATAAGATTCTATATTTTTAAGTTAAAGGTTTAATTTAATAATGCAAAGAAAATAAAGAATAAGATTTATTGAAAACTGGAATTAATTATTAAGAATTATTTGATGAAAAAAATAAAGTTTTTTTTTTAACTTAAAAATTAATTTATATTTAATAATAAAAACTTTAATTTTGTATTTAAAAAAAGAAAAATGATAAATGTAATCATTACTTATAAATTGTTTTCTTAAAAAAACAAATCGAAGATTTAAAAAATGAAAATAAATAATAATAAATTATAAACGAAAAACTTTAAAAAACGTAAAGTTTACATAAATATAGGAGTTGTAAGTATAAAATAAAATAGATATTAAAATATATTATAAAATAATATTTATATTTATTTTTATTTTTTTAGATTTCCGAATAATAATTACAAAAAGAATGTTAAAGATTATAAAAGATGATTAAATAAATTTTATTAATAAATTAAAATAATGAACTAGATGACTAATAAATTTTAAAATTAGACAATGTAGAAATGGCTTTAACTTTAAAAAAACAAGAAGAAGAAATATATTCTTATAAATTATTAATATAAAATTTTGAATAAAAATTAAGAAACTATAAATACTAAAAAGAACAAAACTAAAGAATTTCAATTGAAAAAGATAAGATATTAAATTAATTAAAATTAAAAGACGCTTTTTTAAATGATAAAAATGGCCAGTAAAAAAAAAGTTTTTTAGAAACAGTTTAATTAAAACAAGATTTTGAAAAGGCCTAAAATTAAATAAATAATTAAAAAAAACAAATATTTATATTAGAAAAAATGTGTCTTGATTAGAAAAATAAAAATTAGGAAAAAGATCTAGAAATAAAAGAAATTAAAAAAAACTTTGAACAAGAAAAAATAAACTTCAATTTAATTTTAAATAATAAAAATAAAAATATAGTCGAATGTAGTGAATAGACATATTAAATTAATTAAGAAAATATGTCTTCTAAAATATAGTTTATCACTTTTAATTAAAGTAATTCCGAAAATAATTTAGGTTTATACTAAAACATATTAAAAAATACGAATCCTTTTTAAAACTTAGAAAACAAGAAATATAAAAAGGTTGAATTTGATTAGGTTTGTAAAATTTCTTAAGAACTTAAATATAAGTTTTTAATTTAAAATATATAAATAAATGATATCGAAAAAGTATTTTTATATTATAAAAAAAAAAAAATTATTAAAAATAGTATTTATTTTCAAGAAAAAATTTTTAAAATAAAACTATTTCTATTAAAGATATTTTTTATAAATTAGAAGAGTATTATTATATTTATTATTTTTTTATTTTAAAAATAAAATATAATAGAGATCCTTTTAATATAAAAGATTTTTAATAATAAATTCTAATATCTAGATATTTGATAGAAAATAATACTGAAGAATAAATTATCTTTGATTCTAATAATAGTTAAGAAATAGAAATTGTCAAAAGTATATTTAAAAGTTTAGTTGGAAATTATCAATTAATTTCAAAAGAACAATAAAATATATGCAAAAAATTATTATAATAAGTAATATTTTATTTTAATATATTATTAAATATTAAAAAAAATAAAAATAAAAATAAGTCATTTATTTCTAATAAAGAAAAAATAATTCAAATATTATAAAAATAACCATAAACAATAAATATTAATGGCTAAATATTTATAACAAAAGATTAATTAGAATCCATTTTTGATACAATAAAAATAAAAATAACCTAATAATAAAAGGATTATTTTTTTATGAAATTATACTTAAAGTTTAATTAAAATATTTTCACTTCCATATAGTTAGATTAAATATTCTAAATATTCTAAATAAATAGCTGAAGATAGGATAGAAAATAAAACAATATATATAAATTATTATATTCATAAAAAAAAATATTAATTTTCTAATACTTCATCATATATTATTATTAATACATTTTTATTTTTTTAATAAATCCTTTTTATTTTAATTATTTTATATTTAAATTAACTGTTTGTTATTTTTTTATTTTCTTTTTTTTATTATTATAATAATTTTTATATTTTATATCAATATTTTAATTATTGAAACATTATTATACTTAAAAAAAATATATAATTATAATTATATTTTATTTATTGTTTTTTTTTTTTTTTTCCAAACTTAAAATAAATAAATTTTTAAAATTTAAACGCTAATATTCAAATTCAATCTTTTTTATTAAACAAAATAATTTATTTAATAAAATAATCTTTGTAATAATTTTATTAAATAACATTAATTATTTCAGGGATTGCTGTTTTTTCTATTTATATTGCATGTATTTTTATTTTCGCATTATTAATACCAGAGAATAAATTGTGTTATAATAGTACTTTTTAATGTTATTTTGTTAGGAACGGGTATTTTTTATATTTTATATGTCTATTTATTTGTAATATTGTTATCACAAATATATTTTTAACCAAAAATTATATTTGTTTATATTTTATTATGTGTATATTGATATATTAATTTAAAAATAAATTATAAAGAAAAAAAAATATAAAAATACATATTAATTTATGATATTTTATCTATAATTATTCATTAAAATTAATTTTATTTAATTAGATTTTCTTCAATAATATCTAGTTTAATTTAATTTTATTAATATGGAAAAATAAACTACTAATATGAAATTCTAAAATTTAAAATAAAACAAAAATCAATCCATTCTAAATTTATATATTAAATATCATTTTATTTAGCAAATTTTTATATTTTTTTTTATTTTTATTCATTTTTATATAGAATAAAATCAAGTTTTTAAAAATTTTCTCTTTTTTTTTTTCCTTTAATTAATTTTCCACCAAATTTCCTTAAAGCTTTCTCATAAAAAATATAGTTTATTTCTTTATTTTATTCTATATAGAAAATCATACCTTTAAATAATGATTAATAATATTCGAAAATAATCTAAATAGAACTTTACTATGTATTTTTTTTAAATTCTTCATATATTTTTTTCAATACAATTTTTTAAAAATATAAAAAGGAATCAAATTTCCTTTCATCTTTTCTATTCCAATAAAAAAAAGGCTTTGTAAATAAAATATTTTCATGCCATTTCTTTTCATATATTTCGATATTATCATCCATTATTAATATTTCATCTTTTTATAAAGGAAAAAAAGACTCATATTTTTCTAATTAAATCCTTTGTTTTTTTCAATAGTTATTATTTCTTCGAATTAATTATTTTAGAATATATCTGGATAGTTTTTTAATAATAACTCATTTATTTATTAAGCATATATTTAATTACTATTTGTAAATATAAATATTCGATAATTTTTAAAAGCCTCTTCTAAAAAATCTTTTAAAAAAGGCCTAAAAAACACTTTATGTTTATTATTATTTTCATCAAATATTATATTTAGTTCATTTTGATTAATTTATTAATCTTAAACCGTATGCAATATTGTATTATCTAAATCTAAAATTAAAATTAATTTTTTTAGAATTCATTATTTTTTTTATTTAAAATTAAAATTATTTTTAAATATTTTATAATTTTTTTTTTTTAAATTTTTAAAATATTTTTTTTTTTCCATTCTTTTTTTTAATCAAAAAAAAAAATGAGTTATAAAAGTACTGAATAAAATTCAAAAAATTCTTTCGGTTTACATATAGAATATAATTAATTATATAATGCCATAATTAATAAAAACATTGAACTATTATAATTTTATTTATAAAAAGGAGCAAATCCAAACATAAAAATAATGTTTTTTTTTTTTTGAACAAAAATATAAAAAAAAATTATAAAATAAAAAAAAGAATTAAGAAACATTAATTCACATTTGTATAAAATATAATTTAGAAAATTAACTTAAAATTTTATTAAAATATAAAGCTGATCCTAATATACCATCATTAGTAATAAAATAAAAATATAAACAAACAAAAAATTATGAAAAAAATAAAAGATTAATAATATATTACCTTTAGATTTTTCAAATTTATTATAAAATAAAAATTTGTCGAATATATTGATCTAATTTGGCGCATTTTCAGAATAAAATAAGGAAAATATATATTAAAATACCCAAATACTATAAATTTAAGAAAAAAAAAATGATTTAATAATTGAATTTGATAAAAAATGGGACTAAAAAATAAATATATTATAAGAAAATCTCTAACAAATAAGCTAAAATAAACAAAAAATTAAAAAATTAATCGAAAAATATAACAACCCAATAAATTAGAATTTAAAAGAGTAATTTAATTTAAAATAAAATCCTATCCAAATAAAAGAATTTCTACAAAAACTAAATTTAACCGAAATCTATTTACAAAATTTTCTTGATAATTAAGTATTTAATAACTAAGAATTAATAAATTTCCTTAATAACTCGAATAATCACCACCAATTGCTCATAAATTTACTAGGAATAGATAAAATAGGTTACAGATAAAGAATTTTAACTTAAATTTATGAAGATTGTGGAATTATTAAAGAATTCAATAAAAAAAAACAACATAAAGGAAAACATATATACGACTGGTTAAATAAAATAGGACTAGATTAATATAATGAGTAATTTATTAATAATGGTTATGATGATTTATATTTTATGCTTAAGCAAATGCAAACAAATGAACCTATTTCTAATGATTTATTAAATAAAATCGGAATACATGAATAACATGATAGATAGAAAATTTTATATTTATTATATAATGGTAATATATTTACAATTTATAAATAATATAATATATAATATTAATAGGAAGTGAAAATATGATTGATATTTAAGAAAGTGTACACATATAGAATAGAATGTAATAAAGTTGTAAAATATAACAAGCAAATTGTGAATATTGTATTATTTTTTGAGTTTTTGTTGTTGTGTGTAATTTATATTTTTTTTTTTAATTTAATAATTATATTGATTTTTATTTTTTATTTTTTTCGAAAAGTACTTTCTTTTAATTTATTATATAAAGATTTTGTTTAAAATTAATTTATTTTAATGTTAAATTTTGTAAATAGATTTTTATTAATTAATTTAAAAAAAGAAATTGATAAATAAATAACTTTGTTTTCTTATATTTTAATATATTTTAAAATTTTTAATTATTATTATTTTATTATATATTGAAATTTTATTTATTTATTATTAAAATAAAAAGAATTAGTTTTCTTTCAAATATTACTATTTCTATATCGTATATTTCTTTTGAAACATGAACCATGTTTATTTTATTATAAATGAGTTTATTTATATAAATCAACATGTATATTGTTAGTTTTATTTATGTTTAATTTTGTACATGAAAAGTTATTTGATTTATTATTTAATTTTTTAAAATTATCAATATTATCCTAAAAAGCACTCTTATTATTTATTTAAAGAAAAAGTTTTTTATTATTACATTCATTTTTTATATAATTTTAATTATTATTATTATTATTTATATTATTACAATTAATATTCAAATCTTTAATATTATTATTTTATTTTAATTCTTTAATATTTAACATTAATGTATTATTATCTTTATTTTTTAGTTTTAACACATCTATATTTTTCTAATTTTAGAAATATTTAGCAATAAATAATTTTTCTTTTTTTTCATTTAAACATACTTTATTTGGTTAAAAAATAAAAGAAAATCCAAAAGCTTTTTTTTCTTTTTTTTTTCTTTTTTCTAAAAGCCCAAATCTTCATTAAATAATTACCTATTAATATCTTAAATTTCCGTTTACAAATTCGCATAAGATTTCGATTTTTTTTAATTTAAATTTTTTACCAAAGATAGACTATATTCTAGTCTATTTTACGTTAAAGAAATACTACTTAATTCACTTTTTTTTTAAAAATAAATCTAAAAATTTTATTATTATAATTATTCAGAACATTTAAGTGTTTAGAGTATTTATTTATTTATATTGAATTTATTTTATTATTTTTTAAACTAAAGATCGTAATTAGATTGTTTTTAAATCTAACTAAAAAAATATGAGTTTAGGGAAAATCCGCTTTATTATTTACATTTACTTAAAATATTCTTTTTTTCTTAAATTGTTTTTTTAATATTTTCTAAATTTCCTATATTATTTATTAAATTTACTTAATTTTTCATTTCAAAATTTTCTTTTTCATATTTATTTTTTCTCTAAATAATCTTATTTTCTATCTAAATATTTTTTTCTAATTATAAAACTTTCCAAAAAACCTTCTTTTATAATTCTTTCTATATTTAATTTCTATAATCGACATTTTATTTAACAAGTACTTTAAAAATATTATAATGAATTGCATACAAATATACTTTTTAAGAAATACATTGTGCCTGAAATATTCTTTTTGTATTCGAAATAATTTCTTCTGATCCAAAATAGTTATTTTTTCCTAAAACTGCAATTTTAATTCTTTTTTTTGATTCTTCTTCATAAAAATTCAAATTTCCACACATTTAAGAAATCTAAATTTCCCCTTCAAAAATAAAATAAACGAAAATCGGCAAATCACCTTCTTAAAAAATCACTTAGCCTTTCTAAAACTCCTATTTTTCCATTACTTGAAAAACAGCATTTAATTTACAATTACTTAATCCACTAAAAAAACTAAAATTATTCAATAAAGTAATATTTCTTGCTTATATTTACTAATGATATTCTCCTAGAATCTTATCATAACTCTATTTATTTAAAAAACATACTAAAGTTTCTTCTTTGCAAATTATACTGGCTGTTCTTCTCGAATTATTTAAAAGGGCGATTTCTCCAAAAGAATCCCCGGCTTATAGGCACCTAATGATATCAAATTATGGGTGTAAAATTCTTATTTTTTCTAAAATAGTTTCATTATTAATATTATTTGTTGAACAATTAACTAAATAGGATGAAAAAAAAGTTTTTTATTAAATATGTTTTTTTTAGTTATTTTAAATGTTTGAATTGAGATTTTTTTTATTAAGATTTTATTGAGATTTTATTTAGTTAAAAATATTTAATTGAAAAAATTTTCTAAAATCAGATTTTTTACATTATTTTTTAGAATATAAAGAATTTTTTTCAGAAAAAGAAGAAGAAAGAGATGAATTTTAAGAATTTGATGAAAAAGAAGATTTTGCGTGAATATTAGTAACTGAATTACATGGAGAATTTAATTTAGATGTGTTTTTTGTAATAATCTTTGTTCTGCTTTGTGATTATTAGTTTTCTTATTTAAAATAATATTTATTAGGTATTTATACAAAAACAGATCCTTTTAATAATATACAATAAGTAGAAGCTTAATCACCTATATATATATAAATATATAAATATATAAATATATAAATATAAATATATAAATATATATATATATAATGTACCATATTCTATTATTTTTTAATATTAAATATATTCAGTAATTTTTAATTCTTAAAATAATAAATTATATTATATCTAAGGCAGATATTATCTTGCCTCTTCAAAAAATTTTAAATCCTTTAATGTATTTTATAAAATTTATAATTCTTTTTTTTGTTTGTTATTATTCTAAAGTATTTAAATTATGATCTATTTTTTGAAACACATATATATTATATTTATTAATATATATATTTTTTTTATTTACTTGATAATCGAAATCATTTTTTAAGTCTAATTTTATTTATAATATATCATCTTCATATTTATGTAAATTATGTTCTATATTTTTATCAAAAATTTAAGAATTTTATTTATTTATTTGTATTTAGAATTTTTTTTTTTTTTAAATAGGTTCTTTTTACATGTTTTTTAATTTTTTTAATTAAAAATATAAAATTATTTAAAACATAGTACTGTATATTTTCAAAGTATTTTTGTTTTAAAGTATTTAAAAAATAAAAAATTAAATATAAAAATTATTTTTAATAAAAATTCATTAATAATATAAATTTAAATATTTTTTTTTTTAAAAAAAAAAAATTTAAAAAAATATTCATATTTAGCTTTTATTATGATTTAATATATTACTAAATTATAACCCTATTTTTCCTTAGTATTGTTAAGTATTATTTAACTATTTTTATATCATTTTAATTATATTAGTATTAATATTTAATTTGGATTATTTTTTAAAAACTTTTTTTTATTATTATAAAATTTTATTTTATTTAGCTTTTCCGTCTATACTAAAGCTTTTCACCTCATCTTCAAATGCATTTTTATTCAAAGAATATGTTTTTTAAGTATTTTATTAAATTTTATTTTTCAAATAAATTTATATTTATTTTTTTACTTATAGATTATTTTTACTATTTAATTTTAATGGTTATTATTATTTGTAATATTCCCTAGAACTTAATTAAAAATCTTTTCTATAAACATCAATATTTCTATGCGATTCATTTTATTTTAAACATTTTTCTAATTCTTCCACTCTCTATTAAGTATTTTCTACACATAATTTTAATTATTATTCTAACTTTTTTATTTTTTATTTTTTAAAAATAATGACATAAATTTTTACATATTTTATATATTTTATCTTTTTGTACTCTTATATGTTGTCTTATTTCAGCTTCAAGTTTTTATAACTGGAATTCATACTCTTTACAGCATCTACAAGATATTTCTTATGAAGATTAATTAATATTTGTTGACATAGAAGAGTTTTAGATTTTCTAGCTAAATTTATTTTATTACATATCTTAATTTAATTAAAGCATTTCGTCAAACATTTTTTCAATGTAATTTTAAACTTAATTTTATTCATATTTTAATAAAACTTCTTATTTTTAATCAATTGGTATAATTTTTTAAAAAAACTAATATTATTCCTATTTATTTTTTAAAATATATATAATTATAAAATATACTTTATTTAGTTTTTTAATTAATTGTATAAATAATTTATTAATTAAAATATTTTGCTTTTGTTTATTTATTTAAGTTTAAATCTCATTTTATGCTGATTATAAATTTTTAATATTAATATATTTGCTATTTTAGTTATGTAAAATTATAGATGGTTTAGCTTATAAGAAATAATTATTAAAATTTAAAATATTGTTTTGTTATTTTATTGTTTATATATTAATTTTCTCCTCCATTTTTAATTTTTAAAAAAAATATTAATTGTAAATTTTGATTTTTAAAATTAAAATTTTTAAAAAACTAAAAAATAAAATATTAATGATTAATATTAATATTATAAATCTATTTTATATTTAAATCATTAAATAACTGTTTATATAAATAAATATATAAATAAATAAATATATATATATATAAATATATATTTATTATTTTAAATATAAATTTAATTTTTATTATTTAAATATTTATATAAGCAAATTTTTATTATTTATATAATTTTTTTATATTTTTAAAATATATTATTAATAAATATTCTATTAAAACCAAAATTAATATATAATTTTTTTATTAAATTAAAATATATAAACTTATTTTTGAAGCTTAAAAATATCTTATTTTTAATTTTTATCCAATTCAATTAATCATTTGAATGTAATTGTCATTAAATTTCATATTATTTAATTTATGTTTTATTTAATTATACTTCTATTTAAATTATATACATTCTTTTACAATAACATTATGGTCTAAATGTTTATTTAATTAAAAGTCATTTTAAGGGTGAAATAATTTTCCTTTATTTTATGAAATGTCTTTATTAACTTTTCCTAAAAAAAATATATTTACAAAAAAAAAAAAAAAATTTCATAAAAATAAAAACATATTTTATACTATATATATATAAATAAAAATATATATGTATATGTATATATTATATATATATATATATATTATTTATATTATACTAATAATTTCTTTTTCAAGTTTATTTACTATTCTTTCTAAAGTGTTTTCAAATTAATTATTATATTTTTAATTTTTTTACTATGTAAAATATATTTAATTGTTTTCATTTTAAAATGAATTACTTTATTATTATTTTTTTTATTTATCATTTTAATAATTACTATAAGTACTTAGTTATAATATTTTTTTACTTGGATACTTTTTTTCAATTTATGAATAATTAATATTATAAGTATATAAATTTGGATTCTAATAATTATGTAAATTTTTTAATAGAATTTTCTTTTCCTTTTATTTTTTTTCTTTAACAAGTATTTATTTAGCCATACTTATATATTATTTTTAAATTTTATATTTGTTAACATTCTCATAAAAATTTTACTTTTTGTACTAGCTTAACCCTTTTTTTTTAGGCACATTTATTTAATATAAAGTATATAAATCCTTATTATTTATCTATTCTTTAATAATATTACTATTAATATTTCTTTCCGAATTAAATAAATTCTATAATGAAAAATCTGATTATTTCTCCATATTTTTAGGTGTAAAATAAATCAAATTTTCATTTAGCTCACTTAAACTCGTAAATTTATTTTAAAATTTTATTTCATTCAAGTTTTCAATTTTTTTTTAATTCTTAAACTTTTAAATCCAGAAGGCAATATACTATATTAGTTTCTAATTTATTTATATGGTAATTTAAATTTACCTCCTTTTTCAAAAAAATAGTTCCCGTTTTTTTCCACAAACTTGCACCTATTTGAAGATGGAACGGCAATGTTTATTTTTATATCTATAAGTTTTTTTGGAGTTTGTAAATTACTTTATTAATAACTATTATTTTACTTATCACTTTTTTATATTTTATATTTTTCTTAACTTTTATTTGTAATTAAAACTCCTAATTAACTCCTTTCTTTTTAAAAAGGAGAGAATGTATTAATATTTTTATTTGGCGATTTTTTTTATTCATTTTAAAAAGGTTTAGAAGATTCTTAATTTATATTGAATATTTTGTAAGATTAAAAAGGTTTATAGTCTAATCCGTTTCTTAAAAATTTTAATATATTTTTCTTTGTTTAAATGCTTCTGGGTTAGTTTAGTAACATATTTAAGTAGTATATATATAAGGTTTAATGTTATTTTAATTATGATATTCGTAGATAATTATTTTATTTTATGCGAATAAATAATAATTTTATAAAATAATTTATTTTTTATTATTTTAATTTTATTCTTTTAATATAATTATTATTTATTAAATTAATTTTTTTTTTATATTTTAATAAAATTTTAAAAATTATTTAATATTTTATTTTTTTTAATAAATAAATAAAAACTTTATTTATACTAAATTACTTATTTATAAATAAATATTTATTATATAAAAGGTTCATTTTTAGAAATTTCATAATTAATAGTGAAAAAAATTATTTATATAAATATTTTAATAAAAATAAAAAATTTAGATATATAATAAGAATATATTTTAAATTTTAAATAAAATAAATTAAAATTATAAAAATTATTAAAAATATTAAATTTTTATAAAAATAATTGAATTAGTTATTATATTTTATTTTTCCATAATATAGTAATAATAAATATATATATATAATATAATAAAAAGAATATATATAATATAATATATGTTTTTAAAATAATTATATTAAAATAAATAAATAACTAAATATATTTAATCAATTAATCCAATAAAATTATAAATAATATAAATAAAATCATTATTCAAATTATGAAAAACTTTAAAGGTATGTTCAAAAAAGAAATTTTACATGAAAAACCTGAATACATCGAAATGAACATATTAGCAATCGAAATATATGAAACCCAGGAATACTTTTTCATAAAACCAAACACATCCATAACTAATATATAATCAAATTTACAAATAATAAAATAATCAGGGAAAATTCAATAATAAAATAATAATCAACTAATTAACTAAAATTTAAACTAAACATAATTATAAGCATATAGTGCATTTTTAGGAATAATAAATATATATGGCATGAATTATTTAGTTTTAGTAAAGGAAGTAAAAGTAATTCCAATATTAAATGAAAAGACTACAATATTTGAAATTTCCTAATGTGAATTTCGTCCTTTTTACATTCATAATACTCCTAATATATTAAAATTCTAATCTTTAATAGAAAACACTTTATCTTCTGGTGGATTTTTTTTCTCATATAAATATCCTCTTTCTCTTTCATTATAAAAATAAAACGAAAATATACAATATGACCCTGATTTTTTATGGAACCTAAATTTCCTTAAGCCCCTAATGCAATAAAAAATTGCCTAAGAATGGTGGATATAATTAATATAAGGATTCGTTTATAACTCAAAAGACTTTCCTATGTACTATACTCTCATATCTAGACGATAAATAAGACGAGCGGGTACTTTAAATGCTCATAGAGGGGCTAATTCAGATGGATTTGTAGCTAATTTCGTAGAAACGGAGCTTATTATTTCCTTTGGAAGTCTAACTGCTTCACATTTATAAATAAGGGGTAGTGTACCTGTATTATGGTCGAGAAAAGGAGTATCTTCAACAATAAATAAAAGTCAATAAATGTCAACTAAAAGCTTTTTGTTACATTTTGAATACTTAAAAAAAAATTACGGATAAATAACATGCGTTAATTTAATGACAAATTAATAATAAAATGAAAATGTAAAGAAAAATATATATAAATATATATATATATATATATATATATATATATATTTAATTTTATATATAAAGACACTTTCTTAAGAGTATTTGTAGTAAATAAATTAAAATTAAACTGGAAACATAGAATATTTGAATTTCGATTTTAAGCAAGAAACCAGAAATGAAAAATAAGATAATATAGATTAATTTATTAAAAAAAACCTCATCTAGATTATTGGAAAACATAAATTTTTTATAAAAAACGATTAAAAAATCATATAAAAATAACAAGGAATCATTCGCTCAAATTGCTTCGATTGTCTTGAAAGAACAAACTTTTTTTAATAAAAAATATCTTTTTTTTGCCTCAACTAGTTCATATTTCCTTACTTAAATATTAATATATAGCAAAAAGATCTTTTTTATAAATAATTCGAGTTCTCCTGGCTGGAAAACAACGAAGAAATATCTAACCATTATGCAGGTATATCTAAATAATAAACAAATAAATGTCAAAAAGTTGGAAAATAGACATTTATGAATTAACTAAAAGGCTATTTTGAATCTGCGAAGCGTTTTTTGAACACCTCATAAAAAGACGCATATAGACAGTAAATATATTGCATAATACTAGGTGAAGATTACGATAGTTAAGACAATTTGCAATACTAAGTCGAATTATTACAATTAATAAAAAAACGAGAAATAGAATACACTAAAAGCCACGACATAAAATTATTTTTATGCACTTGGAATGTAAATTCATTTGAACCATCAGATTTTAAGCATAATCTATTAAAGATTTTCAACAAAAACAAATAAGAAGCTGAAATTATAATTATTTGTCTTTAAGAACTCGTAGAATTAAACTCTAAAAATATTATGACTTCTACAAACGAAAAATAATTAGCTATTGAAAAATGGATAAGTTCTATTCAATATAATTTAGGTGATACTTTGTATTTCTTAGTAGGTTAATATAATATGGTAGGAATAGAGACTATAATATTCGCCCATATTAAAATAAAAGATTATATTTCTAATGTAGAATATGATAATGTAAAAAGCGGATTTGCAAATAAACTAGGTAATAAAGGCAGTGTAGTGGTCCGTTTTAATGTTTTTGATACTTCAGTCTGTATTTTAAACTGCCATTTACCTTCTGGCTAATAAAAAATAAATTAAAGATTAGAATCTCTAGTATAAATTCATTAATAGGCATTTTAATAGGAAGGAGGGACTAATTATAAACGAGAACCGATTTCTAAAAGCGATAAAATAATACTAATTGGAGATTTAAATTTTCGGGTACAGAAAGGATACGAAGAGGCAATGCTGGAAGTAGAAAGACTGAAAAATATTTAAAATAATAATGATTAAGAATATAATAAATTACTATAGGAATTTCTATAATATGATTAATTGCATATATTTAAAAATTAAATAGCTTTTAATGCCAATAATATATCAGAATTAATGAAATATTAAGTAATTTAGAAATATAAGGAGCCTCCAATAAATTTCTTACCGTCTTATAAATTCGATAAGGTTTCAAATGAATACGATAGATCGAAAAAATAAAGAGTCCCTAGTTGGTGTGATAGAATTCTATATTAAGATAATGAAAATGAGAATAATAATATAGCTTAAGATTTTAAGTTCTATGAAAGTATAATGAGTCTTAAAAATTCAGATCATAAACCAGTTGTTGGTCTTTTATAAATTTAAGTAAAAGAAATTAATGAAGATAAAAAAGAATAGATTTTACACGAAATTTTAGAACAATAAGAAAATTAAACTGAGTATGTTTTTGAAAATTTCTACCATTAAAATGAAGAATAAAATGGAAAAAATAGTATATAGTAAATACATTAATAATAGATTTAATAATAATAATAAATTTAAAATAATTAGCAATAAAAAATTTAGTAAATAAAAAATTAATAATAATAAAATTAATAAATACAATTTTAATAGTAAAATATTAAATAATAATAAAATATTTAATAAAAAAAGAATTAATATCAAAAATATTAGTAATAGTAATAATAATAATAATAATAATAATAATAATAATAATAATATTAATATTAATAATAAGATTGTAATTTATTTGATTAATTTTATAGTTTAGATAAAAATTTTTAATATAATAATTCTAATAACTAAATTTAATATAATTAATAAAACGAATAATGTGATTTATTAGAATTTAGTTCTAATATAATATATGATAATTAATAATAACTTTCTTAATAATAATAGAATAATATTTAGTAATATTAATAAAATGATGATTTACTAGATTTATGAAAAAAGAAAATTAGTTAAATAATATTTATATTTATAATTTTTCTTATAAGATAGAAAAAAAAACATATAATATATATTTATATAAAAAAATATATATTTATTTAATTAACTTCAATAAAATTTATAATATAAGTATTCTACATTTTTTCTTAATAATATTTAAAATTATTTTATTTCAAGATATGCATAAAAACAAATATTTTACTTATTTAAATAATATTTAATAAAAATTAATTATTCAATATATTAAGACATTAATAAAAATTTTAATTTAGTACGTTTTACTATTTTATATATATATATATATTTGAAGATTTATTGTATATATATTAGTTTATATATAATTTCATATTTAATTTTATATTATTTAGTTTTAAATTAGCAAATTTATTTATTTTGATTTATTTTAAATATTTTTAAAACGAATGACTAAATATTTTTTTTTTTATATTTTACGATTTTAAAATTTAACTTTTTATTCCAGAAGGAATGTATTAGTTCAAAAAATTGCTCTTATTATGATTTCTGAAAGCAGTTTAGATTTCACAACATATAATGTTCTATTTCTAATAATTTTTATTAGAAAAATTTATATTAATATTAAAAAAAATTTTACAAAATATTTATATTTATTATTAATAATTAAATTAAATTTAAGTATTTCATTTTTATATATATACTATATCAACATATTTTAATTTTAAATTTATTAATTAATTTTAATTAGAAAATTTATAAAAAACATTCATAGAATATATTTTGTATTTTATTTTTTTCACTTTTTTAATTTAAAAATGATTTTTATAAAAATAATAATATATGCAATTGAGATAATAAATTTAATGCTTTATCAGTTTGTATTTAAGAAAAATATAAAAAATAAATAAAAATGTGTAAAAATGTAGTATAAATTTTAAAATTAATATTTATCAAAATTATTTAATGAATAAATATTAAAAATTAATTAAAAAATCCGAATAAAAAATATCAAAAAGTATTAAATAAATTTTATTATATAATTTTTATAAAAATTAAAGAATTAAAGATATAGAATAAAACAATATATTATATATATAAATAATTTAAATCAAATATGATAAAAAAATAAATATATAAATAAAGTTTAAAATAATAAAATAATTATTAGAATTAATATATTTATTGTTTATAATAAGAAGAAAAATAAGTATATTAAAAAATAAAAAAAATATATATTTTATTTATTATAATTAGTTTAAAAAAAATCTAATTTATAAATATTAAAAAATATTTTTTTTAAAAAAATATTTAAAATAAATATAATTTATATATTCTTATATTATATAGTTTTTTTTTATTCAATATTTTATATATTTAATTTTTTTTATATATGAAAAAATTTAATTTAAATAAAAATTTTAATATTATAATGTTTTTAAAAATTTAATCTTTTTTATAATTAAATAACAAACTATTTATATATTAAACTAAATAATCATACTTTTCCCTAATTATTGTTTTAAGTTGTTTAATCTCTTGGGTTACATGGTCCATCTGTGAACGAAATTACATAATCTTTATCACAAGCATCACATTTATTCTTGAATGTTTCTCCACATGGGGTTGTAATACATACTCTCATTTTAGGATTATATAAACCACAAACCGGTTAATCATTTTCTGTACACATTAAAACCTACTAAGCAGGTCTAGCATTAAGCTCTCCTGTTGCAACAGTAGCATCAGCTTTTGTTGTTACATCAGACTTTACAAATTTAATAGGGCATTTTTATTCTTATGGCACTTAAAGTTAATCAAATATATCATCAGGTCCAATTTCTGGTTCTCCTGGACAACTTCCTTTTGTATAATATTCTACACTTTTATCTGCACAAGCTTCACATCCATTAGAATAACTAGATGCACATGGATATCTTAAACATTTAATTTTTTTTTTATCTGCCCATCCACAAACTGGATTATAATCAGCTGTGCAAATTTTAGATATTTAATCATTATCACATCTAATTATATCATCTAAAAAATTAAATTTCGAACATTTTCCTAATTTATATTTATAAACACCCAAAGCAGAGCATGCTTAGCATCTATTTCCATAAGTAATAGCAGTTTTAATCTAAAATGAATAACCACAAACAGGTTAATATTCCTTAGTACAAATTTAATTTCCCTATAAATCAGGATCACATAAATAGAAATTCTTATAATCTTTGCATTTTCCTTCTGCATAAAATAATGTAGGAATAAGATTTGAAGTCTTACAGGCTTAACATTCGTTCATGTAAAACTTTTTTTATTAAACATTGAATGAGTTGAATGTGACAGCACATACAGGATCGTATTTATAATAACTAAATAAAGAACCGCAGTAGGCAGGGCAGTTGTAGGTTTGGGTAGATGATAGAGTTATTAAAGTTATTACAATTAATGTTTAATAAATATATTTCATGTTTTTTTTTTATTATATTATTTTTTTATTATTAATTTATTTATTATTATTATTATTTTATTAATATATGTGTATATGTATTTAATTTTCAGTTTTTTTATATTTTCTATTTTTAATAGAGTTTTTTCAGTCATATAAAGTAATTATGATATTTTATAATTTTATTTTATTATTAATTAAATAATTTTCTATAAGTTTTTTTAGTTTTATATAAAAGAAAATAATAATAATTATTAATAAAAATAAATTAGTATAAAACATAATTTTTATAATAAAATATAAATAAATATATTTATATACTATTATACTAATATAATATATTTATTTATAGAAATTAATTAAAGTATTTTTTGATATTTTTACTAAAAAAATAAAAATTTCAAATAATATTAAATTTTTATTATAAATTTACTTTTTATATTATTTTTTAGATAAATATTTTTTTTTTACTAAATATTTATCAAAAATATTCTTTATATTTTAAATAATTTACTTAAATTAATAGATACTATTATTAATTAATTATTATATAATATTATTATATTTATAAAAAAATAGAAATACACTAAAATTTATTGTAAAAATATTATTATTATCAAAATTATTTATAAAATATATCATACATATAATTTTCGATATATTAGAATAAAATATATAAATTAATTTGAAGATAATTTATATATTTGAATTTATTTAATTAATTATAATAATATTTTTTTAATAATAGATAAATAAAAATTATAAATTGTTTCATATTACTTATTAAAAATAATAATAATAATATATATAAAATATAATTTTATAATAATTTATAAAAATCAATCAATCAATTTACCCATTTAATATATCAACAAAAATAAAAAATATAAAATATTTATATATCATATATTAATTTAAATTATAATTATATTTTTTTTATTATAAATATTCTATTTAATCTATTGTAAAATTTCATTAATAAAAATTTAATTTAATTACATAAATAATATATATTATAATTTTATTTTAATTATTTTAGTATTTTTTAATAAAACACAAAAAAGTTTTGAATACAAGTATTTTTATAAAAAATTATTAATTAAAACTTTTAATTTTATTAATTATATATTTTTTTTAGAAATTATAAAATTGTTTTATTCTTTTAATATAAAAAAGCAAAATTAATCTTATATAAAAAATATTTATTTACAAAAAAAATATTAATATGACATAAATATACGTATTTTTTAAAATCAACCTGTTTTTAACTAATATTAATATAATAATATAAAAACCTTAAATAAATATAAATATCCATCATAAAATTAATATTAGCAAATAGTAGGGCAAATATCGAAGGAGATTGATAAAGTTAACCAGCAGAACCAGCCTCACAGAAAATATTAGAATTCTAAACATATTGAAATATTTTTAATTCATATTAAAATTTCGTATTAAGTTTATATTATGAATTTTAACGTCTATAATATATTATCGTTGTATAATAAATGAAAAAAACATACATGCTTTAGTTCAAAATATTAATCTAGATTGTATTTTAAGTTAAAACAATTTTAAATATAACATTTTTCATAATAAATAAAAACTAATTAAAATTAATAAAATTAATTTCTTCATTTTTTTAAAATCCTATATTTTTATTTATATATTATTAGAGCATATTATAAATTTGTAAATTCTTTTTCTTAAATTTATATTATAAAATAAAAAATATATTTTTTTTTAAGTTAAAAAAACTCCTGATATTTAATACCACATACAATCTTATAAATATCAATAAAATAATCCTATATTTCTTCTGGACATTAATAAAATACAAATATTATTAGAATTTTGAGAAAATCTTTGTATCTAACTAATTAATCCACAAATAAGAAACAATTTTCAAATACAATCAAATATTAATTAAAACTAAGGATAAAAAAAATATGAAATCATTATATTATGAAATTTAAAATATATATAAAAAAAGTCGGAAATTTAAATTTAAAAAGTAAAATTATATAAAATAATTATTTGTAAGTATAAGTATTAATGAAAATATTTAAATTTTTATAAATCTGTTTTAATGCATATTTTAATGATTTTTTTTTTAGTTAGTTGAGGTTAAAAAATTTTTTAATGAATAAACAGAAAATAATAATAGAATAAAAATTAAGAAAAATAATAATATTTTTTATAAAAATACTATAATATTATAATAATAAAAAAAATATTTTTATAATATTAAAAAAAAAATACTAAATTAATATTAAAAAAAATATTAAATATAATATTAATTCTAAATGTATAGCATATATAAATAATTTTATTAATTATAATTTTTTTTAATTAAATATAATAATAATATTTTAAATATAAATATTGTTTTATATATATATATTTCATAATTTTAGTTTTTTTGTATAAATAAATATTATAAAAAAGTATTTAAAAATTATAAATATTTTTTAAAATTTATTAAAATTAATTTAAAGTATATATTATATGAATATAATAATATTTATTTAATATATATAATTAGTATTTTACATAACATTTTTTTTTATTAAATTATAGCTTTATATCTAGAATAATTTTATAAAATAAACATAAAAATCATATATTTTAATCTATATAATAACTTGGATAAAAAATATATGATAACGTTACAAAATTATATAAAATAAATTAAAAAATATTTTACATAAATAAAACTTAATAATAATATATAAAATTTATAATAAATTCGAAATATTATAATAGGGAAATTATATAATAATTAAGATATATTTATATAAATAATAAAAAAACATATTAAAATTTATAAATATAACTTTAAAAAAAATATTTTAATTCCATAACTTTACCAATATAAAAATTATAACTTATCTTTTTTTATTTTGGACATTTCTCTTTTTTAATTAATTACATCCTCCATTTATATATCTATCCACTTATTATTATTAGCAGGCAAAGCACTCATTATGTATTAAGAATAACAATCATATTTTAAACATTAAATATTAATATCAGAATAGATCATCTATCTTTATTAAAGATATTCGAATAAAAAAATGAGATTATTTTTTTGAATAAAAAAATGAGATTATTTTTTTGAATAAAAAAATGAGATTATTTTTTTGAATAAAAAAATGAGATTATTTTTTTATATTATAAGCAAAAAATAAAACTTTATTTTATATTCAAGCATAACATTTATTGAAATTATCTTTTTTATTTTAAATATTAAAAATATATTCTAATGCTTTATAAATAAATAAAAGTATTCAAAATTCTCTTAAAATAAAAGTCCTTCAATATATATGTTTATAATTTAACTATATTCTATATAATAATAATGATATGTTTTTGAAATTTTTAATCTTATTTATTTATAAAAAAATTAATAAATAATAAACTTAAGAAATTTGTAGTTTGTTAATATTTAAAAAATATAAATTATTTGTATTAATATTTTTAACTATAATATTAATTTTAATTTATTATAATAATATATTATATATATTCAAAAATATTATTAATTTTATAAAGAGCTAATAATATAAAAAAAAATTAATTTTTAATCAATTTTTTTTTTATATAAATATATATTTAAATAATTAAAAAAAAAATGCATATATATAAAATAATATAAAATTTTTTATCAATATTTTATAATATTATAAAAAATTATTATATTTAAAATATTATTTTTATATATAATAATTTTACATAAAGTGGGTATATATTCATTCTTATCTTAATATTTAGATAAGTTTAGATAGTTATATATAAATTTTTTAATATATAAAATAAATATACTTTGCATTTATTTTATTTAGAATAAAATAAAAAACTTTGTAAAAAAGCATTTTCATTATATAAATTTTAAGACTAATAATTTATAAATGTAAAAGCTATAAAATTGTTTCAAATTTTTTTTAATTTGTATATATTTGAAGATTAAAAAATAATTAAAACTATATATACAAATACTGTTAAAAAAAGTTTCATGAAAATATAAACTTTTTAGATATATTATAATTAAAAATAATATAATTATTAGAAAAAATAATAATTTATATAAGTTTAATAATAATTATCTAAAATATATAAAAAACATAAATAATTGAAAAAAATATATTATACTATTTTTTGAATTATATAAAAATAAAATATAAAAATAATAATATTTTTATATTTAATTATAATACTTATATTATATATATATATAAATATATTTTATATTTAATATAAATATATATATCATTTTTTTTTATTAAAATATATTATATTTTTAAAAATAATTTTTTTTTATAATATTTTTAAATAAAATTAAATATTTATTTTCATATTTTTTTATTTTTTTAATTTTTTTATATTCATATTAAATATATATTATAATTTATTTATTTTTATTCAGATTTCGATTTATGTTTTTAATCATGAGTTTCAATCAGAAACACGGGTATTTTTCATCAATATTTTTTAATTTTTTATATAAATATTATTTAATTTAATTGTATATATATTTATTTTTTAATATTTATCAGTATTGTGTAAGTAATCACGTATTCATAAACACGGACACAAATTAATCATCAAAAAAATTTATATTTTTTTATATTGCTCATTAGTTATTTTTTATGAAAATATTAAAAAATATTAGAAAAAAATTAATATTTTTTCTTTATTTATTATTAATATATTTTTAATATTTATTATATATTTTTGTAAAATAAGACACAATTTAATTGAATTTTATATTTATTTTTATACTTTAATTAATTTAGTTTTAATAATAAAATAAATTATATATTTTTTTTAATTGATATAAATAATTTGATAATAATAAAGAGTATAAATATAAATAAAATTAAATATATATATAAATATATATATATATATAAATATATATAAAGATTTAAAAATTACATTTAATGATATTTCAATTATTATAAAAGTTAAATATAAAAAAAAAATATATAACATTCAATATTTTACAATATGAAATTATAAAAATATCAAATATAATTAAAATTATTAACTGGAATCTTTTATTCTATAAATAAAAAAATAATATAAACAAAATATTTTTTTTATTTTTAATTAAAAAAAAATTAAAATAAAAAAAAAGTTGAAATATATATATAATTTATAAATAATTAAATAAATATATATAAAGTAAATAATAAAAATAAAAA